>NC_056728.1:624872517-624950017 GCF_019279795.1 Protopterus annectens | reverse complement strand
CTAACACCTTACTCCTGGGGGGACTGTAGTTATCCCTCTAGAGACTGGGAATCCTACACAGCCTCAAATCTACAGGCATAGAGATTTCTGGACTTTGTAAATACAAACTCCCTTGACTAGTTAGTGTTTATGCCCATTAGAGATTCCAATATACTGGACCTCATACTCACAAATATGGGAGAACACTGCCCCACCCATGTCACCTTTTCTCTGGTAAGGTCTGACCATAAAGCTTTCTCCTTAGAAATCAAAATCAACTTGGTAACCACAGTAAACCCATCAACAGTTAGGAACTATTCTAAGGCAATTTACCTTTTATGAAGAGATAGTTTGCCAAAATTCAGTGCCCCTCCAAACCCCCAGAGAATACAGCAGCCTATGCAGAATTGTTTACAGAAACTCTGTACAATCATGTCAATGGCTACATAGCGGCTACTGTACCTACCAGAAGTAAGCACAAAACTAACTCCATATTCCAACCACCCTGGTGTCATCCCAAATTTAACAGGTTATACCGCCAAAGGAAAAAAATCATGGCTAAAATCAGGAAGTGTAACTCCCACAAAGATAAGAACTCTCTTTAAATTAAATATACAACTAAGAGGGCTTAGTAAGTCTAATAAAAACAATTTTGAGGTAACATTAGCCTCCCAGGCAAAACCAAACCATAAGGCATTCTTCACCTTTGTCAGAAACCTGAAAGAAAGTACACAGCAGTGTGGCGAACTGGTGGTTAATAGTGCCACATTCACTGAGTGGGTGATATTGCAAATCTACTGGCTGACAAATTCAGTTTTAACTTACCCTCCACTCACCTCCAGCCACCCACTAATAAATACCTTCAAGTGTAACCCCTCCAACTATAAATACAGAGCATGTCCTGGTTGCACTCATGCAGGTCAAGAACACAGCCTCAGTGGGCCCTAATAATATCCAGGGATGCCTCCTGAATAGTCTAAAATATGTCCTATTATGGTCATTGGAGTTACTATTTAATTATATTCTTAAAACAGGTTCATGCCATGAGAATGGAGAGTATCTGTCTTCATAGTTATCTGTCTTCATAAGCATGGAATAGATCCTGGGAACAACAGACTCGTTAGTCTGACTTGTCTTCTATGCAAAGCCATGGAAAGAAGTATCATGGAAATGATCAACAAGGACAAAGGAGACCTTCAGACACTGGATCCATCCCAATTTGGCTTTGTCAAAGGAAGCTCATGCCTACTGAACCTTGTGGACTTCTTTGTGAAGGTCATCAAGGCAATAGATGATGGTAAAACAGTGCATATTGCCTACATTGACCTGGCTAAGGCATTTGATACAACAGTCCACTCAGGCTTTGTTAACAAATTCATGGAATTAGGAATAACCCCCTATATGTAATTTACTGGATAGCTGGCTGGCTCACAGATAGGACCCAGGAAGTTAGGATTGGTGAGACCACCTCCACAAAGAAGCCAGTCACTAGTGATGTCCTTAAGTACTCCATGCTGGGCCTGCTCCTCTTTGGCATCTACTTCTCGGTAGTCAAGGCCAATGTCAAAGGCCTCTGGCTGACCAAGTTCACAGATGATTGCAAATTGGAAGCAGTCATATAATCTGTCAAGATGCAAACATCTTACAAGCATGTCTGAAATAGACAGCTGATTGGTGCCAAAGCCACATCTTAAAATTCAATGCTAAGAAATGCATTATATAGTACCTTTGGGGAATTTGGCCACCCTGGGAAACTACTTCACCAATAAAACACCACTAATAGTTGACTCACTAGTCAAGGATCTGAAAACACATGCAGACAATAACATGGCCTTCAACCAATGTGTTCAAGTTAATAAGGAAATCCATCTATGTTGCCCAAGTTATAAGTAAGTACATGACATCTAGGTCCAAGGAAATCATCGTACCAGTATACTTGGCCAACATCAGACCCATCAATGAGTAAAATGCCCCCTTCTGCATGTACTTGAGCAGACATATGCAACAACTTGAAAGTCCACAATGGTTCCTTACAAGAAAAATACAGGGCATAAACACAATGTCAAATGCAAATTGCCTCAAAGCCTTACCTCTGTACTCAGTATCCTACAGACTACTGAGAGGCGATCTGTGTCTGGCATACAAGGCATCCCTGGACCCTGCACTGATGAACCTTTTGCACATCTGCAAAACAAGCAGCATCAGAACTACTAGATTTAAAGACCTAAATTTTGCTTGCGACATAGGACATGTGGATGAGACAGATATGTATCTCAGAAAATTGTCTGAAATAGGCTCTCCATCCATGTGAAACAGAATCCATCCCAAACCATATTTAAGTGTAAATTGTACCACTAGATAGAAATAAATCAAAAATTCATCCCTGGCACTTATGTCTGTAATGGACAGAAGCAGTCAGTAAATCATTTCATAACCAACAATCACCCTAACATTTAAAATACATCATTTGTGGGACACATTTGGGTTGCACAGCTAGGTTTATAAAGGCTCTAGTGGTCGTTGGTCCAGCATACACCTGTGAACCTACGAATCAGAGACAACCTTGCAGAGTAGCTGAGCTAGATTGATGTACTTCGTGTTATAATTTTTACTCTTTAAACAGATATCAGTTAGGCTAACCCTTCAATACATTTGAAACATATAATCACTATGTCTGTACAAAACACCAGTCCAATGAAACTTAATAAGTCTAAAAAAAAAAGTTTTATTAAATAAAATAAAGGAAAAATTAAAAGTTAAGCACTTTCGTCCCAGACTAGGACTGATGTTTTGTACAGACATAGTGTTTATTGGTTTACGAGTTGGTCCGTACTGTGTGGTCGACTCCTTTGGGGTTTTGAACCTTAGAAACATACACTGAACATTATACATTTCTGTTGTTAACATTCCTAAGCAGTAAGATGTTTGTTTACCAGTCTAGGGTTTCATTGTCATTTTTTAATTCAGGATGTCTGGGTAAACTATAAGTCCTTCAGCGAACGCATTCTTGTCAGTTCCCAGGAAAAAGACTTTGTCAATACATGACATAGTCATTTAATTAAGTAGGGTGTTATTTTTCAGAGAGAAAATGTCTAATTGGGGTGGCAACAGGAATAAAAAAAGGTGCCTTCTGTGACTTCAGAAGCATGTAAGACTTCATCAGTGTCTTTGATTGCCATGACAAATACAGATACAGATACATAGTTTCATAGTTTCATAGTTTAGTACTAGGCTATCTACCCTGGGGCATTTGTAAGCCTAGCCTTAGTGATGTGGCTTTCGCTACCCCTTGAAATGGTACAAAAATGCACAGAATAGATTTAGAATACTGTGCCTCTGTCTAGTAGTGACACAATGATGGTCCCCTTATATAATAGAATTAGTTTACTGTGCCCCTGTCTAGCAGTGACACAGATGTAACCCCTGGGGCTCTGCCTAACATGAACTGGGATCTTGTTCCAAAGCATGGGAAGCCTCTGGGTTATGAATCTATCCCTCCAGCATGTCCTATTCATACTTGTGCCGAGGTTTAAGTCTTTAGCTCTCGTGGTCCTGATGGATTTGGATTTTTTGAGGTGGAGCATGTCCATCAGATCATGATTAGACATGGCCTTGCACGTCAGGCAGAGATCACCTCTGAGCAGGCGGTATGCTACTGAATAGACCTGGAGTTTCTTTAGTCTGGCAGAATAAGACATATGTTGGAGACCCTTGATCCTCTTGGTGAGGTACTTTTGTGGTCTCTCCAGCTGTTGCAAATGCCGGGTGAGGTACATACCAAATGGGGCATTGTACTCAATCATGGGTCTGATGAGGGAGGAGTATAGGGGTACAATGACATCCTTGGATCTGGATGTGAATCCCTTCATGATGAGATGTGCAAGGTAGAATGTTTTTCTAACCACTTTGGCAATGTGGTTGTCAAATGAGAGGTAGCTGTCGACTTGGGTCCCTAGGTCTCTGATTACGTTTTCCGTACTCAGTGGGTTGCTGTCTATGTGATAATTTGTGGGTACTTTGTTTTTCCCAAAGGGGATGACTATACATTTTTTGGCATTTAGTTTAAGGCCGTGATTCCTGCACCAGTTGTCCATTTCTGTGAGGCCTTTTTGTAGGATGTATGTGTCCGCTGGTGTATCGACTATAGTGCCTAGTTTGCAGTCATCTGCGAACTTTGTCAGCCACAACCCTCCCATGTTTGCTTTAACATCTGAGAAATAAATACCGAACAAGAGGGGTCCCAGGACAGATCCCTGTGGGACACCACTTGTGACTGGCTTTGAGTCTGACATTGCTCCAGTGATTTTAACTTTATGGGTTCTGTCCTTTAGCCAGTTTGCAACCCATCTAGTGACATAAGGGTTTACGTTTAAGCTGTTGAGCTTATCTATGATGCCTGAGTGGGGTATTGTGTCGAAGGCCTTAGCCAAGTCCAGGTAGGCTGTATGGACTGCTTTACCCTCATCAATGGCTCTAGTGACTGTTTTGAAAAAGTCAACCAGGTTCAAAAGACAGGCTCTGCCCTTTACAAAGCCGAACTGGGTGGGGTCAAGTGTCTGTAGGTCTCCTATGTCTCTGTTTATGAGTTCCATAATGATTCTTTCCATAGCTTTGCAGACCAGGCTGGTTAAGCTTATGGGGCGGTAGTTCCCAGGGTCTGTAGAGGTACCCCCTTTATGGAGTGGGACCACTGTTGCTGTACGCCAGTGTTCAGGTACATATCCTGTAGTAAAGCTAAGGTTAAAAAGCATTTTTATGTGCGGGTTTAGCTCCTCTTGGAGTTCACGTAGCACGCAACCCGGGATACCATCAGGTCCCATTGATGCTGTGTTTTTAGCTTTGTTGAGGGCAGTTCTCACTTGGACATCTGAGATGACAGGGGGATTACATTCAGCTGGGATAAGTATTTCTTCTTTTGGAGGTGAGGGAGGGGAGAAGTTTGCACTGAACCTGTCAGCCAGAATGTTGGCAATATCTGTGGGTTCAGTGTATATTTTGTTGTTGTGAACTAACTCTGAGCATATATGAGGGTTTCCGCCCAGGTTTCTAACATAGCTGAAGAAGGCTTTGTGGTTATCTTTAGTGTCCTTAGCGATTTTTCTTTCAAAGTTGGCCTTGGATGTTTTTATGAGAGAACGTAGTTTTCTGCTAATGTTGATCAGATGTCTTCCCTTTATGGGATTTTGCTCTGTCGTGCAGTAGCTTCCTTCTTTTGTTATACAATTTGTTAATGGCTGAGGTTCACCAGACAGGACGCTTGCCTTTGGTGGAGAGGGACTTGGATTTATTTGGGATTGCATGATCCATGCATTCTTGGAGATGTCCATAGAAAGCATTTGTGAAGGATTCGGCATTGTGGGATGTGGTATCCACTGGCCCAGTGGGCTTAAAGGATACCATCTCAGTCTTAAGAAGAGTGAAGTCTGCTTTTGAGAAGTTTTTCACTGTGGTCTTTTGTGCTGGGGGTGGAGGTGGGATATGTATATCCAGGGTGATTAGTTTGTAGTCAGATCTCACTAGTGAGGGGTATACCTCTGGTGTGGAGCATTTTGTCCCCATGTTTGTGATGATCAGGTCTAGTATATGATCTCCCCTAGTGGGAGAGGTGACTAGTTGTTCCAGTGCATTTGAATTTATGAATTCCAGGAACCTTTGGGCTAGGGTGTTAGGGCTAGAATAATGTACCCAATCTATGTTTGGGTAGTTGAAGTCTCCCAGTATGATGGTATTTTGTGATACATTCATATCCTCCAATGTCTTCAGGAAGGCTGAGTGGGGTTCCTCAGATTGGGAGGGTGGTCTGTAACATGCTACCAGTTGTATAGCAGTTTTGCCTATGGTTAGTTGCACCTGTATGGTCGCTGATGCTTCATGTGTTGCTACTAACCTGGAGGTGTGGGTGTCCTTGATGAATATGGACACTCCCCCTCCCTTTGTGGTTCAGCCCGGGTTTTGGTGCCGAAAAGCATGATACGAGGTATAGCCTGGTAGCGCTGGGGTGCTCTCAGGGGCCTTGAACCAGGTTTCAGTTACTGCATAGACGTCGATGTTCTCCATACTGAGGAGTGCATTGAGTGCCTGCATCTTGAGATTTAGACTTCTGTCGTTGAGCAGCATTACCCTTAGTTTTTTTCCATTTTTGTTTTCTAAGGAGGTGGGTTTGTCTTTTGAGCCTTGCCTAAAAAAGGCACTATGGGGGTGGCAAGAGCCTTAGCCAATATCCGGAAGCCCAGTGGTGACAGGTGCAAGCCATTCCTTGCAAAGCAGCATGGCTTGTCCAACATGTCATCCCAGGCAGACAGACATTGGATCCCCTTAGAATGACACCAGTACTTGAGCCAATTATTAAAGCTAAAAAGTGATGAGTGCACCATGGACTGTAGCACAAACTCCAATTGAATAAATTCCAACGAAATCTTCTTGCTGAGCAAAATCCACATTTATTGTTAGTAACTGTTTTTATGTCTGATGAAGCGTTGGATAACAACGTGAAAGCACTCACAATTTTCTGCAGTTTCTTTATTTTTAACAATAAATGTGGATTTTGCTCAGCAAGAAGATTTCGTTGGAATTTATTCAATTGGAGTTTGTGCTACAGTCCATGGTGCACTCATCACTTTTTTGCTTGATACTGTTTTACTTAAGGAGAGTGCTTTACCTGGCAGCGTTGTTTTTCTTTGTTCAATTATTAAAGCTGATCATCTTGTCTTTGTATTGTGGCATCATTCTTGGTGAGGGCAAGATGCTGCTCAGGGTCAGGGTCATACCAGCCTGGGCTACATAATCAGAGAGCTCCTCTATGTCTCTTTTCATGTAGTCCAGGGAGGTATGTCTCAGGTCATTCATGCCAGCATGGACAATGACAGAGTCATATTTGTACTTGCTTTGGAGTGACCTGAGTGCGTGTGTTATGTGGCGGATCCTAGCTCCCGATAGGCAGCTCACAGTCACCATCTCCTTGTTCAGCCTGGTAAGCGGGACATTAGTGTGTCTGACTATAGAGTTACCAATTACTCGTGTATCAGGCATGGTGTTTGGCCTTAAGGGCTGTGATTTGTTGACACACTTATTTAATGAAGTATGTGTTGTATGTGTTTTGTTTTGAGGTGGTGGATTTTTGGATGTCTGCTTTGGGAGCCTCTGTTGTTTCGGTAAGTTTTTTATTAGAGCCTCCGAGTATGTCTTTGTGTTTTTATGTGTTTGATTTGCAGTTGTGGTAGGTCTATGTGGGACTGGGTTTGTTGTGTGTGTGGTTACCATCTCCTCCTGTCTGGTCATGCCAGCCCTGAGTTGAGAGAGTTCAGCCTCCAGTTTGGCTATATAGTTGCATCTCTCACATGTATTTGTGTTTGTTGGGAGGAGGAGAGGGTTGTCTGTGTACATAAGACAATTGTAGCATTGTCTCAAAATACCCAGATTAACCAGCTGAACTGGAGAGGACACCAGTAATCTACCACTCGACATGCTAAAACAGTATAAGGGAGTGCTGTGCCTTTAAGGGAAGTGGATATTCACAATGGTGGTAGGTGGATGTAGTGCTTACTTAGTACGAGAGTGCTTACTTAGTAGAGAAGTTTTGAGAACAAGTGCTAGGCTTATAATATAGCGAGTATTCTGATTATACTAAGAATAGAGCTTCCTTAAGGGAAAATTTGAAGAGCAGACTTGGCGGAGCCAGAAGAAGTTTAACCTTGTTTAACCGGTGCTGCGCTATGCACACATCCGTGCAAAGCCGTGCAAATATGGATTTTAAACAGGGAACTACAAAAGAGCTAGAAATGGTCCAAAACAACCAATTACTACAGCTCTTGTGCTGAGGTCACTTCCTACAGGGACAGGTAGGCTGCTCAAGGCTCCCCACTCCCACTGGTGAGCAAAGAAACTTCCTTCTATCCAAGTAAGGTAATGGACAACACAGGAACTACACTACTGCCCAGAATACAGCAATGCCTGTAAACTGGTCTAAACTAGTCAAGGAGAGGCGGGAAAACAAGGATTACAGATATAGATACAGGTTTTCCAGCTATATCTTCCACAGTTATGTCACTCCTGGTAGCAGACCTGTTGGAAGCTTTGCACTGCCAATGAATCTTCTCTGTCTCAGGTTCACAGTTGGTCCATTCTTTGTGCATCTTATTTTGATTTGACTGACATGTATCCTCAAAGCTGAACCATAAATAATAAACTCAATAGAAGACAAAGGTCCCAAGCAACTTTCTTAATGCCAGATGTCCATTTAGGGACATAATTGCTTTTTCTGACATAAACATTTTATCAAAATACAAAATGTCTAAATTTTTTAGAGTCATCAAAAGTCTGTTTTTTGAGCAAATATTTTTCTCAGCATTTCTTGATTTCACATATGGTAAGGAGCAAACCGATCCCAGAGTGGGTTAGAGATAAGATGTCTGTCTGACAGTATCAGTGTGGAGCTCAGTCCTGACCTCTGATTACTGCATATGTGGAGTTTTTCTTGTACTCTCTGTATTAGTGTGTTTTTTCTAGGTACTCCATTTTTTTCCCACCTCATAACCATGCGGATTGACAAACTACACTAAGTTGTTCATATATATGCTGTGCTTATCCTTCCACTTGTGGTCAGGAGTCTGGATGAAAAGTATCAATGAAGGACCAGTTTACTCTTTCATTTAACACATAAACACATTTAGAAATGTGAATTTTAGCCTGCTTGAAAGAAACATTTTTGGTACAGATTAACGTTTCACAAGTTCAGTGATAATTCTGTTGATTAACAAGAATCGTGATAGCTTTGCCTTTACAGTCTCCTTCATTTTTTATCCCTTCCTTCAAAATCCATATATACCTCTCAATCAAGGGATTAGATGAAACATGAAATAGTTTAGTAGTTGCAAGACAAATTCCATTTATTTTTAAAAAGTTTGCAAACTTCACACTGATGAAATAAGACCCATTTCATGAACCTTATTTTCTTGAATATAATATATGCGAAAATGTTATCTCATGTTTTAATAGTTCGATACAAAATAAACGGACATCATGATATACACATCCATCCATTTATTTTGAATAAAAATGCATTGAAACAAGAAGACTTTTCAAGGAAAAGACCAGTGCAGTCAATATTCAAATAAGGCCATGGTTTATCAGGTCATTCATATGGGTGTGAAAGGTGAATTAAACCCCACAATGCACATGGTATAAACCTTGGCTCATTGTAGTAGGAAAGCATATTCAAGACATATTTATGCATTGCTGTCAGAATTTGCAAATCGCAAATTTCCTCAGAATATACTAATACACTGTCCATCACACCTCACATCAGTACCTGATGAAGCATGGCCTAGCCTGCAGGGATTTATGGACCAGGTATGCTACTTCATGCATTATCATTAGCATGACACTTTTCTGTTCTGTCAAACCTAAGTTTAACATATGGTGAATTGTGCAGACTAGCTGTGATTCCCTTTAGCATACATTTTCTTCTTTAAATACAGTTTCATGCTTCACAAGCACTTTTTCTTAAGCTTTACTTTCAGAACATATGTTTTTTTTTTCTCCCCAGTCTAATTTAATTTTATTTATTCACTTCTTTCAACTAAACTAGGGCCACTGTCTTGTGCAATTGTCAAAATTAATGTTTCCTTTAGTTTCTTTTAAACCACACTAGTTCTTCCCAGTATTTGTAAATGTTCTGTCATGTGACTTTTCAATATAATATCCCAGATGGACTTTCCCAGTAAACTTGAGCAAATAATAAATAGGATCAGCAGTTTACAAAGCATTTGTTAGTGATTTACCTAAATTTCTGTTCAGTCACCAGTGTTTTATCACTTCCAGTGTCAGATTTGAAATTCCAAGGTTTGTTTTTTATCCCGTTTTTGCATCAAAAATGACACTCCAAGTGTCTATTTCAAAATTCAATGCTTTTCTATCTACTTTTTGCATTGGAAATGTGTTAACATTTTTGCAGATCAAACACATACATGGAATCAGTTAATTGAGTATTGCAGTACTGACTGCCGGCAGACTGGACAGCAACTGTCTAGAGTTAATGAGTAAAAACGAATGAGAGAAAATATTTTCAAATAAATAAGAAAGGCAGCTTTTTGCATTTCTTGATTAGTTAAAAACACAAATAAAAAGTCACACAGGAACACCACATATGCAAAAAATGCCAAAAAGACCCTAGCAACCTTGATACTTCCCTGCTTAATACCTTAAACCTCCTTCAGAGGAAACTCATGTGAAATATGCAAATAACTCCTCAAGGGCATACAAATGTTTCTGCTAATCAGTGATGATACAGCTAGCTTTCCTTTTCTATATGTCATTAAATTTTAATTAAACCTAATCAGCACAAAAATTAAGATAGTTTGCATTCTTTTTGTTAAAGAGAAGGACATACAGGAAAGTGCTGCTTTGTTTCATCTGTTCTTCACTGACATCTTGACTCCAGCCTTTCTTGCCTAATGTTATCAATATACCTTCATTTTAGTCTTTGTCTCTTTCTCTCTCATAGGTTCACAGGTAAGTACTAAGGTAGCTGCCATTGCAGGCCAATTTAAGCCTAGCCAATTTCCCTTTTTGTGCTTGAAATAACATACCCATTTGGTTATACATTGGTATTACCCATCCAGTGGTTGATAGTTATATATTATCCCTAATGAAAATAACCGGGATCATACCATAGATAACTTGAGGGGATCCATGAGTGGCATATATAATTTAGTAGCTGCATCTGTCCATTAGCAGTACAGGGGCAATCCTGGGGTACATTTTCTGTTTGCCATCCATAGATCTAAGTTTGCTTGAAAATGAACAGGGATGAATTTTGTTTTGTGTGGATTGGAAGTCTTTTCCATTGCAGTGGTATCCTCTGTGAAGCACACCTGTCCCTCAAAACCATTCTGTTGATGTTGCAGAAGAGGGTAAGATCCTTAGACTGGTATTTCCGATGCCTTTTGACTCACCGATGTGCAGTAAATTAATCAGTAATGGGTCAGTGGATGCCTTGTATGCCAGACACAGGTCACCTCTTAGCAGTCTGTAGGATGCTGAGTATAATGACAGGTCTTTCAGTCAGTCCATGTAAGACATGTTGGTTAGGCCTTGTATCCTTTTAGCAATGTATCTCTTTGGGGGTTCCAGTTGTTGCATATGTCTGGACAGATACAGGCCAAAAGGGGCATTATATTCAATGATTGGCAAAATGAGAACTGAGTAAAGGGGTCAATGACATCCCTAGATATAGATACAATCCCTTTGTTTACAGGCATGCATATAGGAGGACTTTCTTACAGCGATAGACACATGTTGGTCAAAATTTAGGTCACTGTCCACATAAGTCTCCAAATCCTGAACAGTTGGGTCAACTCATAGGGGCGTATTGTCAATGTTGTATTTCCTTAGAGTACATGACTTCCCAAGGGATACAATAATGCATTTTTTGGCATTTAGTTTCTGACAATGATTTTGACACTACTAATTTATTTGAAACAAACCTTCCTGCAGGATGGTTAAGCCATTTGGGGATTTAATGACTGCTGGTAGCTTGCAGTCATCTAGAAATGTAGTCAGCCAGAGCCCTTTGGCATTGGCTTTTACTTCACAAAAGTAGATGCCAAACAGGAGAGGTCCCAACAGAGAACTCTGGGGGGACCCCACTGGTGACTGGTCTCTTTGTGGAGGTAACTTCCCCTGTTTTAATTATCTGCATGTTATCAGTGAGCCAGTTGACAATCCAGCGGGTGACATTGGGCTTTATTCCCAGTTTATTTAGCTTTTTTACTATGCCTGAGTGAATAATTTTGTCAAATAGCTTTGGCCAGGTTGAGGTATGGGGTGTTTACCATTTTGCTTTCATCCATTGCTTTGGTGACCTTTTTTAAAAAAATCCACCAGGTTGAGTAAACATCACCAGGCCTTGATGAATCCAAGTTGAGATGGGTCTAATGCTTGGAGGTTCCTTATGTCCTGACTGATTAATTCCATGAAAAGGCTTTCCATGGCTTTGCATATTTAGCTGGTCAGACTTATGAGCCTGTGATTGCCTGGGGTCTGTGGAAGGTCCTATTTTATGTGGGGGAACGATTGTAGCTGTTCTCCATTCTAGTGATATAAAACCTGTAAAGAGGATAAGACTGAACAGTGCTATTATGGGAGCTAAATTGTGCTTCATGCTATTTAAAATCATACTGGGATATTGTCAGGGTCCATTGGTGCAGTATATTTAACTTTTAATAGCCCTTTTAGGACTTGGTTTTGTGTGACAGCTGAAGTTGAGCCAGTTTCAGGTATATATTGAGGGACAGATGGAGGATTTGCTATATCTTCAGCCTCATTGTAGGTAACATTGCTCACGATCAGCTCAGCACTCTGCTGCACTTTTGAGATTACAAACACAACTAAAATATTCCTTGTGATTGTCTTTGGCTTGAGTAGCTATTTTAGCCTCAGACATGACTTTGGAGGATTTTATTAAGCTCCTGAGTTGTTTCTTTATTTTAGTGTCAAGGCTTCTAACATTCTGGGAATTAATCTTCTTACTTTTGGTCAGAATTCTTTCCCTTTTATTATAAAGCTTGTTCATGTTATGGTTCCATCATGTGGATGTGTCTCTGGGGGTTGCCGTGCACTTGTTCCTACAGGGTACAGCTGCATCTGTGCAGCTGCTTACATGCTGTTATAGTGTGGTGGTGTACATTTCTGCATATTCAGTGGCGTTAATTATGTTTGGTGGGGCTTTGAAGCTTGCAAATGTATCACTTAGGAGTAGGTAGTTTGTCTTAAAGAAATTTCCAAAGGTACTTTGGGAGAAAGGGATCTCTGGTTTCAGTTTTATTTAGAAGGTCAGACCTAACAAATGATGAAGATACACAAGGGATGGTGCAAGATGCTCCCATATTAGTAAGGACAAGATCCAAGATGTTATTCCCCCAGTGGATACTCTAATTGTTCAAGGACATTTGTATTGACAAAGTCCAGGAATCTCCGTGCTTGTGCACTAGTGGTGGTGTACATTTTTTCTCGCTCTCTGTATGCTGAGTTTTTTCTATTTTCTGTTTGTATAACACAGAATTAACTTTCCCTCCATTCTTGGAATGTTTTGCAATTTTCATTTTCTGCACTGCTTCTAATTTCTCTGTGTGAGCACACTCTGAATTTCTACATTGCTGCATTTTTGCCATCCATTCTCAGGTTTTGTATGCTTATTGACTCTAGCCACTTGTTTCCTGACTAATCCTGCTTTTACCTTGTATCTTATATAATTTCCTACTACCTTTCTGGATGACCGTGCATATTCATTGCATGTTTCTGCTTTTCTTGTATATTTTTGCAATAATATTTTTCCTTTTTTCAGTGTATATCTTTCCTTCATCTGATCATTTTTTTGGAATCATAACAACTTAGTTCATGTTCATTCATGTTGGAAATATGTATGCAATTGGTTTAAAACACAGCTTTGCCAGCAGATGAAAACGAATGTAGCCCACACCACAGTTTAGTCCAATGCTCGAGACCAGGTTCAGCACAAACACGTTTATTGAAAAACAGATAATCCACAACCATGAACGCTTTTGTTAAAACCAACAACACATTGCGTTTTCGTTCCCAATAGACTTCATCAGAAAATCCTTTTCTGGATTATCTGTTTTTCAATAAACGTGTTTGTGCTGAACCTGGTCTCGAGCATTGGACTAAACTGTGGTGTGGGCTACATTCGTTTTCATCTGCTGGCAAAGCTATGTTTTAAGTAATTTCAGCAGTTCCTTTTGTTTTTTCTTATGCAATTGGTTTACAACTATCCTGAAATGCAGGATGGGACAAGAAGGCTGAAAGCCAAATACGAAGCAATGGGTATTGTCAGTCTGGACCAAAGGAGATGATTGTGTATCCGTGGGAAAACCACAGAAAAGGAAATGCCACATTATTAAAAAAACTTGTACATGAATCCAGTCTTAGAAGGTATGCATTTTCGAAAGTCAGCATTTCAAAAGTTACAATATCATATTTGCAAGTTACACTGCAGTTTATAATTTTGTTCAGGCTTTCCCAAAGCCAAAATGTCGTCCTGTGAAAGGGGTGGTGTGATCTGAGGATTCTGAGAAGGCTGTAGACAGGTAGAGAGTAACTAAAAGGCAAAAGTGAATCTTAGTGTGCTTTTTGGTGCCATAGTAGCACAAACATTGAGTTATCTTCAAACAGAAATCCCACCAGACACCACTGCTTTTCTTTGCCTTGGACAAACACTGATTCACATAAGCCTCTCTGATTGCCACTAATAATCTGTACTGTGCAGAACAAGTCTAGGTTTTAATTACTGATTTTATGCAATATTTTAATTATTTTTCTAACTGCTGTCATACTACAGAGAGTCATCTTATACTGTACCATGTAGGTGAGGTCTAACCACTTGATGATATTGCAAACAGCTTCCTCAGTCCTTGGATGCTACTCCTGTCATAGGGACAGGATGCTCAAACACCAGCTTTCAATTACTCGTTTTTTCTTAGTTTGTAACCTCTCTTTTTTTACAACAAATGTTTAAAGGGTTCCAGCTGTTTATTTGTACCCTTGCCAGACGGCTCTGCCCTCTACTGAAGAACACGTGCACCACCTTTTGCTATAGTCTGGGTTCAGTGCACAAATGCCCATCAAGCAATTCAGAGGAGTGATTTTTTTATTTACATTAACACTGCAATCCAGTTCGATGCTGCTGGAGATCTTGAACTTCTTTTGTTTCCTCATTCCTCCTCAACCTTACTTTAAAATTGTCTTTTTGTTGCACATCCCCTGTCCCCATGACATTTCCATGCTCCTTCTGACCATATTTGTTTCCAGTAGGTCATTACATAGAAGCTGTGAGCTGTATGGACTGTAAAGCTGCATCATGCTAAGATATGCTAAACAGGAACAGACTGTTTTCTTTTAATTTTTGTTTCATAAGACACATGTGCAAGCGTGCGCGCGCACACACACACACACACACACACACACACACACACACACACACACACACACACACACACACACAGTCACATTTGCACACATATATGGAATCATATTACATACATATATGTAGTCATATTTAAGGGTGACCGTGTGCCCATAGCATGTGTGTGTGTGTGTGTGTGTGTGTGTGTGTGTGTGTGTGTGTGTGTGTGTGTGTGTGTGTGTGTGTGCATGCACGCAAGCTCGCACTCGCATGTCTTTATATACATGGCATGAGTACTGGGCATAGTACAAACAGCCATTCCTTTGTACCTAGTCCAACTAGACATTCTTGATGCTTTCCCGTTTTTAGACACAGTGGTAAAAAAGCGTGATACCATTCTGTAATGTTGTTAATGATCTGGGTGCAGGTACAAGCTTGAGTGGCAGTAAGATGTGGGGAGCAAGGATATCCTAGGACAAGGAACAGAATAACTTCCAAAGTATACACTCTGTTTTTCTAGCAGATGCCAAGTAGCCATGTTGGATGAATATTGCCAAAACTGAGATACTAGGCTACATAAACCAGGTCAGTAATATGTGCCAGTTTTTAGAAAAATAATGAAAAACTGTGACCTTGACACTGACCTGTGTTTGGTCATTTCTCCCTTTAGACCTGATGGAGTTAATATGTAAATTATCTAATTCTGTCTAACTACCAAGTCATAAATATTAGTCCAGAAAAGGTGAAAAATGAAGCTTGTTCATTTGTCTTAGTGCTGTTCATAAAATGCATTTTTTTCTGAATGCTTAGCTCTTTTGTATATATATATATATAGTAAAGTAAAAAACTGTGTGCTAAAGGTAAAAAAAGAAAAAAAAAATCAACAGAAGGGTAAGGTGCTACCAGGTAAGCAGCTGGCAGTTAGTGCAGGGGTTTAAGACTATACGCTGCTACTGCTCCCTGTAGTCCAGGGTTTGAGTCCCTCTGCCTCTGTTTGCCTACTGTGTCACTTTGAATAAGTCACTTAACAAGGCTGATACTGGAAAAGGCCTATGGCACCAATACATTTCCCTAGTTAACAAATGGAAATAAATAAAAAGTTACGACAGAAAAAAACTCGGAAACTCAAAATTATTTTACTTGATTATACCTTTTGCAGGTAGCATAGCTGATAAAGCAAGGAAATGTATTTATTTAAATAAACAAGGAGAAATTATATACATGGATTTGCAAGCTTCTTACCCTGAGGACAGTTTCGATGTAACTAGTCCACAATATGCTGGCATCGGCGTTATCTGCCTGAAATGATAAAAGGATTAAATAAAAAAAACTTGCAGCTTAGAAAACACCAGTAAACACAAACACACTGCACGTTTACAGAGAACGTTAAAGTAAACAGCAGTATGGAAGTTTAGAAGAGACAAGTAACAGTACCACAGCCTTTAATCAAATACATGCACATGCCCAGTAAATTTAATTCTGGCTGTTTAGAAGAGAACTAAAATGAATCTCCAAACAGTTTGAACATTATTGATTTGTAAATCAGAATGTATAGCTTCCAGATTAAAAAACGGAAACTACTGCTATAGCTTAAAATATTTTTTGCAGAAAGAGCCCACCCTCTTTAATAAGCAGAACATAAAATCTACATTGTACTGTGTTATGGGGAAGTTCATATAACACAGTTGTTAAGGTATAGATTGTACTTTGACCTATTGTCATAACATGGCATTTATAGACAAGCACTTGACAGTGCCAAGTCATCACTTATAATGAGTTAATATATTATCAGCACAACTGTATCATTGCTGGTGGGAAGAAAAAAATGATGCAAGCACATTTAAAAAACTGCAGCTAAAAAGTAGAACTATTAAGATGGTATATGAAAATAAGAAGGATGTGAGAAGGTAATGAGTGACTGCAGACAGAGCCTAAATTAAAAACGCCCACTATCTAATCTGAATTGGTCACTTAAATGATAGATGTCTGATCTATTTTGTCTTTTACAGCATATGTAGTATTTATTTCTTTATTTGCTAATTGAGTAACAGCAGGTTGACAAAAAGACAGTTTGGTAACAGACTGAATTGTCCTGCTCTCCCCTCCCCCTTCAGGTTTGTGGCTCGCTGATAGGCTTGGAGGTATGGACCATTCTAACAAGTGAAGAGAGGGATCAGTGTCAGTCTGGGTCTGGAAGGGGAAGGAATGAGCCAGGAAGGGGTGCTGGGTTCTGGGGAATGCAACCAGAGGCACAAAGAAAAGCAGGCCCCTTTCTCATGGGACCCTGCAAGGTGAAGAGATCCAGAGGCTTTAGGTATAACTACTCACATCACCCTGCCGGATGATATTAAGCAGGAAGACGGAGAAAGTTAAGGTCTAGAGTGGAACCTGTGGTAAGGCCTGAAGTATGGGAAGGGATTATATATGTAATCATATGGCTTTAGAGTGTTTTAGTTGAATTGCTTGATATTAAAAAACAGTAAAAAAGAACAAAGAATGACCATTGTAGATGGCATGTTACACCAGAACCAGAGAAGTAGCCGGTTCATCCAGTGCCCGGTGTCAGTCCAATGAAGTTGTGCCGCACCCCCCAAAAAGCAGTTGTTACAGTTCATATTCTGCATGAAGAGCTACAGTGCCCGGGATTTAGTTAAAAACAAAATGTTTTAAACTCTAGCAAACTGTGACCTTGACATTGATAGTCTTTGGTTATCTTTCTCTTTAGACGTCATGGAGTTGGTATGAAACTTAACTGTGTCTAACTACCTAGTCACAAGGATTAGTCCAGAAAACTAGTTCATACAGGCAGCTCTACAGCTGTCAACTTTGTCTGCAAATGCAATACTGGCTTTTGAAAGCCGGTATGCATTAAAAAATTATTGGGATCATCTCACAGCTCTCCCTAAAACATTACACCTGGGGCAATTGACCCCTTCGACCCACCGTAGCCACACTTTTGACCAGCACAATAACAATCTTTGCTATGATATCAGATAAGGCATCAGGGCATAGGGTGGCAAGTAGCTTACCTGGATGGCAGCTATGGATGCTAGGCCTTATTTGTCATCCAATACGGTTGGGCTGAAGAGCTAGAAGCATCATGGCTGTGTATGTTTGAAAAACGTGTTGCATCTTCCAGCAACTATGAGGTTTCTGCTGTTAGCCTATCAGATCTGGGATCCTCCACGATAAGGGTTTTACTCATCTAGTTACTGCAACTTCACTTTCTGTCTGATAGATTGTAGAAATAAATTCGGGAAAGGATCATATACAGCACAAGATTAGTTATAGACATAGAGGTGGGGGGAGGGGGTCTGTTTGGATGAGTTGCAGATGTCACCTCCTCAGACTGCCCCCTCCACATTGCTTTACTGTTATGCTGTCTTCTTTTTCCAAGAAGGTATTATAATAAATTACAAAAAAGATCAATACTAGAGCATATGTGTTTTTTGAAATGCTTCTTAGCATTTCACTAGATTCACAACAGTGCCGATGGAGGACAAGGGTGACCTTGAGGGAAGATATAACATCTTTACAGTTCAGGAAGCAGAATTGTTGGCAGAGATATATCAGAATGCAAGGTACCATTTTCAGAAGGCATTGCAGTAAAGTGAAGCAGGCAGTCAAAAGCTAGAAGACAGCTATGAATGTGACATCTAAGACAATGTTGCTGACAGTACTGCTGGAACATCTAGTGGGAGATCCCAGACCTAATAGACTGCAGACAGAAAATTCATAGTGCAGGCAGTTTGGGCTACAGGAAATGTTTATTATGAAACAGACTGGATGGGCATATAAAATCTTGCATGGAATTGCTGGCCTTGGCAGGAGTAGAAGGACTCAAGACCAAAGTGGATTTGAAGGCCTGGGACAAGGAGCAAAGGTTTAGGCATTGCTTTCTTGGTGAGCTACAGGGATTCAGGTTCATCTACATTCTTCACTTTGAGCCTTTGGTCTGAATGGGGAGAGAAGCTGGCAGTGTTCTGGCCAGCTGAGGGGCTATACACTACACAGGCTCATATCAAAAACCTAGTAGTAGAGACCTGACAGTAAGATCACATTTTACTGTGCATGTCACAGATTAATGTGGAAAGAATATTGCAGGAAGAAGTTGATGTTTGGGATCCAAATGAAGTCCAGCAGATAGTGAAGCAGGGGGATCCTACTGCTACAAATCTTTTAGTAGCCTTGGCAGCACTAGACAAATGCAGGCCAGGCAGGGTTTGGGGTAGGACACTGGAAGACTGGATTTTGCATTTTATTTATTTGATGGGGATAACTAGAGAAAAAAATGGAACAGACTCTTCTGACACTGTCATGATTCCTCATTATATTAGAAATGCAACAAATGAGGGGTCACCACGTGTGGCTCCTATATGACTAGCAGTTTCAACAAAGGGTTGTGAATGACAAAAATGTGTAACTTCAGACATTCTAATACTGGGATGGAATTTAGATAGACAAAGGACAGGTGGCAGGGAGGCACTGAAGATGTGAAAGGGATTGGGAAGCCTTGTTGGTCTTTCAACATTGAAAAATGCAACTGGAAACCTGACGGTTTGCATGTTTCTTAAACATGTTAGGGGGAGTCTTCCAGATTTTAGTTGTGTTAAGAAGGAAGGGGCATGGGTTTCTGAAAGCAAGCAGTGGAGCAGCAGGAAGGGATGAAGCTGTTTTGTGAATAACACAAGAGATAGAAGAAGTGGTTCTTTCTAAAGTGGTATGGAGGCTTTTTTCTCAGACGCATGCAGATATCTGATATCAATACCAGTGTCAGTTGGAGGCTACTATGGGACATGTTAAGGAGTTACACAGAATGGGACATATTAAAGAGTTACACAGATAAGGAGACAGATCACTGGCCTGTACAGTGTTTTCGTGCTGCGTGCTGCAGGCTATTTGTCAGGTGAAAGGAATAGCATGCAGTAACTTGATATCAGAAACAGATAAGGAAGCAGTGGCCTGGAGGCTTATTGACAAGGAGGTGATGGGCTGTAGCATGGCAGATCCAAATGAGGTTCCCCCCTTTGAGCATTTTGAAAATCTACCCACTAGCCTTGGTTATCAAGGAGAGGCTAGGGAAGTACTGACTGATCTGCCATTTTTGTATGAAAGATGTGAGTTAGTAAATTATATCACTGTTAGGAAGACAGCTAACGTTCAATTTGCATCTCTAGAGGATATGATCAGGATTATGTGGGCTGTGAATAAGCTATACATAGCTAACTGAATATGAAGGCAACATTCTGGTCATTTCCTATTTGGCACCTAGACTGGCAGTTGTTAGGACTGCAGCTCAGTGTGAAATAGTACTTTAATAATACCATGGCCATGGGTTGATCAATAATGTGCAACTTCTGAGCAGTTCAACACCGCCCTTCTTTGGATATGGAATTCAACTTATCCTGCCTAAAGAGTGATACATATCTTGAATGATTTTCTTCTTATAGAAAGTGGCAAGGCATTCACCAGGATTGGCAATAAATCCTTCCAGAATTAATACAGAGTAATAAAGGAAAATTGGAAGACCTACTACTAAAGTAACTTTTGTATGCCTAGAAATTGATGTGGTCTTCCCATTCCTTTAGGTTTCACCGGTATAAGATGAGGACTATAAAAGAAAGGAGTGAAAGCTTGAAAGAAGAGATGATCCGGTAGGAAATGTTCAATTCCTATTGGGATTGCTAAATTTCACACACATGGTTGTGGTCTAGAGGAAAATATTCACTAGATCACTATCTAATCTGCTGAAAATAATAAAATAGCATAACATGTGAGTGATGATTCAAGTTAGGATGAAGTTATGTATCTGGATAACATGTCTGAAAGATTACAATGGCAAATCATTTTAGCAATGACTGGCAACTATATATGGATACAACAAGATTGATGGTATGAGGTCTACGGCTGAAAAGTTGCATCCAGAAAATTAAGAAATATTACAAAGCTTTGCTTTCCTAGAGTTGGTGACAATCTGTGTGCCAACAGTAATTTGGGATACAAACATAGCTAACAAAAAGGTTGTACTGCACTGAAATAATAAGATGGCAATTTATGCACTAAACAAGATGGCATCAAAATTAGGTACAGCACAGGCCTTGTTAAGGCAGTTGTTGTTACAGAGCTTGAAGATCAATTTGCCTTTTCTGCTTATTATTAATTATAGACATAGATATGGGGGTTTATCTCATTTGCAGTTACACAAGTTCAGAGCACTGCTCTAGAGATGGACATGCAGCAAATAAGCATACCACAGGGACCTATCAAATCAGCCTGTTTATAATATGTTCATAGGAACTGACAACTTGGAAGTCCTGCTATGGACTATAGAGATCATTTGGGGCTTTTTTGAGTACATAGTGCCTCAACAACACAGGAGTCTTTTGTTGGGAGTGCTTGTAAAATACTTAGCATACACATGGCAAGACGGAGATGTGGTTAGAACAATCAGGCTTCATCTGGCCAGGCTTTGGCTTGCATTACAACTGCAGAGTTTAGTCGACATCACTAAATGTTGGGCAGTAGACAGGTTATTGAAAAGATGAGCTAGATTACAGGACTGACAAAAGTGGACAAAAGATAACCATTAGGTCTGACGTTGATGCTCACATTACCACAAGCTTTGTATTGTATCAGCAAGGATTACAGCTCTTGTGCTACCGTAAAAGTGTTGACAGTTTTTCTTTACTGGAGAGCATTTCAGATAAGCAGTCTGTTGGCCAGTGTTTATTGGTGGGTCAGAAGGTCAGTCTTTTGGGATCTAGTGATATTGAGGCATCATGTTGTAATAAGTATGGCTAAGGGTTAATAAGGTAGAACATTTGATGAGGGGGCATCACATAACGCTGAAGAAGGGGGAGGTAGAGCTTACAATGTGCAGCTACCCTTCACAAGTTGCATGGCAATGCTAGAAGTGGTAGTCCATTTTGTGTGTGTGTGTGTGTGTGTGTGTGTGTGTGTGTGTGTGTGTGTGTGTGTGTGTGTGTGTGTGTGTGTGTGTATTTGCAGGGCTCTTGGGAGGAAAGCTGTGGATGCAGTAGTTTGAACTTCTCTGACAACAGCCTTGAGACACTCTGAAACAGATATAACCTGGTAATCTGCCCATTCATTCAGGGTAGCTTCATGGTGTTGGTATAAGTTATTTATTGCATGGATAGATGGGTGTTCCTCCAGTATATTCCAGAAGATTATATGTTAGTGTGAGTTATAGTGAGATTTAGACTAAGTATGTCTAAGAGTGATAGTGGAAATGTTCAAGGATAAGGGATAAGGAAGGGTGAGCTAATGCTGCTACTGACAGTTGTGTTTATTTTGGATCAGGTTCCACATTTTATCCACTTGGTCATTCCTATGTGTTTTGGAATAAGAGGGAGACCAACATCTGTGTCAATGGTACTCAGATTTGTTTAGGCACACAGGACGTCTGAATACTGTGGGGGGGGGGGCATGAGAGGAATGAGGTGGCTACAACTGCACTTCTTAATCTAGCAGCTTTGCAGAGCTTTTCCCAAACAAGGATGTAGTACTTTAAAGGGGAATGGCTAAAACTGCTTTGTTTTCAACTACATTGAGAAAATATGCCATTGTTAAAAGATAAGATTTGACAATCAGTTATTGGGTGGTACCTGATCAAAACTACATTAGTCTGGAGGAAGTCTAACAGTATTAGGGTGATTGAGAAGGTTAGGAGATGTATAAATAATAGGATGGCTAAGGCAGATAAGGTGAGTGGTTATGGTGCTGGCCTCAGGATCTGAAATTTAAGTATCTGAGCTGGCAGATGCCAGATGGTGCTCATTCAAAGACCTGGGCTTGAACCTATTTATTATGTATATCAGTCTGCAGTGTGAGAGTGAGGGGAGGGGGGCAGCATGGGTAAGGATAAAGGGGACAGTAAGGCAGAATTAAAGAAAGGTTAGGGATTGCAATTCTTCAGGAATTTGGAATTCAGCCTGGTTGGTGGATATTCTTGCTAAGGTGTGGGGTGAGGGTGATGTCTTCCTTTTGCTGGTTATAGAGGGCTGACTCCCCCGCATATGAATAACGATGGGAAGGTTGTCTGAATGGTATTCCTTGGTTAGATGATAATAACAGGTTATGGAATAAGAACATGAGGTAATGAAGACAAGGCCTGAATGCTGAAAGCGGAAGGGGGTGCAGTGACTTGCTCCTCCTTGTATGCTGAGTGAGTACACTCCTAAGCTTTTGCAGCCTTAGCCAGATTTGTGGAGAATCATTATTAGAATTAATGGGCTGGTGAAACATAGCAAGCATGTGAAAGTAAAGCCCTCTTACAGACTAGTGCTGAATATCATTAGTAAAGGAAAATGGTGACCAAATAAATATGGAACAACTGTTCTACGAATTCCCTTGAATAAAGATTAAGATTATGTTGGAAATACTGAATATGAAATATGGTTAAGAATCAAAGAGATTTCACTGCTGATATGAACTGAATAAAATGACAATATCTTCACCTATCAGTATTGTTATCCTTAAAGTATCCATTCAGCCACACCTTGATGTGATTATATATTTCTGAGGGAGGATGTCCATATAAAGCTGGGACTGCTTTATGAAATGCTTTAAGCAAAGGTTATGATTATTTTGGAAATATTGAACTCATAAATATATTTAAAGGTCAATGAAGTGGCACCTTTGATAGAAATGGAACAAAATGACGGCATACTTGCCTCTTAGTATTGTTATTATTAAAACATCTAGCCGGTCTCATCTTGGTATGATTCTATGTTTTTGGGGAAGAAGAATGGTATCGAAGTGAAACTAGAACTGTTCTATGAGTAGTATCGAATAAACATATGATTATTTTTACAATATGAAATATGTAACTATGTATAAGACCCGCAAAGTTAGAGTATTCATATTAACCGAATAAAAGGGCAGCTTTATGTCATACTATAACATGTGACTATTAATATTTTTATTAAAATATGTGGTCAGCTGCCTTATAATCTTATTGTATGTTACTGGATGAAGGCAAAGCTTAAGGACAAATTAAGTTTTTAGATTTAATTTTAGCGAATACTTATTGTGAAAAGAACAACGTGGAGAACTTTAAACCAGAACCCAAAGAAAATTCTTCTGGTCTTCACTGATTAAGAACTACAGAACTTTTATCATCTGGTTGAACTACCATTAGAACGGGCAAATGACAACTTAGTACAACAGTTCTTCCCAAGGATGGCAGGTCTGGAATGCTTCTCAAAGTAATACTATACAGTTTCAGTAATGGAATTGTATTACAAGAGCCTGATGGGGTGAATAGAACACGCATTTTTCTGATCATACAGCTTCAGATTTGAACTTGCAACCTGATAAGACACTGACAGTGTAAATGAGTCAGTGTCAACTACTGGCTAACAGTCACTGATACTGGTACTGTTAATTTACACATAAATTGTTGAGCAGTTTTTGCACCTCAGGCCATAAAATTCAAAACATCCAATTCTTCTACTAGAAATTGTTTAAGTTTACATGTAAACAAAAATATATAGATTTAATATATCTCATAAAATATGCATATATACATATCCAGATGCAGGAGAGTTTGCTATTATGCTGTGTAGAAATGTAGGTGCATAGGTACTTACTAAATTACTGATCTACAAGGATCTTAAGAAGCTTACCATTGCATTCCCACTGTAGATATTAGCTGTTGTATCTTGTGATACGAATATCCAAAGACATGCAAAATAAATATATGTTGAGGTAATTACATGTTTCCCTTATCCTTGAGGGCCAATAGTGCTAAATCAGGGGTAAATTTTCATTTACCCATCCATTCTTCCATATTACATTTGAGTAGAGTAAGTGAAGTACTCTACTTAACGTGGAGTGGGAGACAGTTCAATACGAGTACCAGTCCCTCTGGTATGTTCCATTACTGCTGCAAAAAAGATTTAGGTCCCTTTAATAGGTGTTTGTGACACCATTGACCTTGTGAATGTGTAATAATTCTGATAGAATAGGGTATGTTGAGGCTCTATATGCAATGATGACTCTCAATAGCCCATATGATACTGAGGAGAGAGTCCAGGCTTTGAGATTATTTGCATAGCTTTTATGATTTAGGCCCCTGATGTTTTAGATGAAAAAATGCTGTGGGTATTCCAGTTGTGACAAGTGCTTGAACAGGTACATATTGAAAGGTGCATTCTACTCAATGATTGGCCTAATGAGTGACAAGTACAGTGGAAAAATTAAATCCCTGGATATGGACATACCATACCTTTTGATACAAGCTACACAATCAAAAGGACTTCCTTACAATAATGGACATGCAATTAGTTGTCAACATAGGTCCTCAGGTCTCTAAATATGTGATCAGTTTTCAGAGGGGGCTGTTCTCAGTGTGATAGCTTCAAGGGAAGTCATGCTTGCTGAATGATATGATTCTACATTTCTTGTCATTAAGTTTTAGTCCGTGGTTTTGATGCCATCTGCAAACATGGTCAAAACAAACCCCTTAACAGTAGCTTTGACCTCTGAGAAGTAAATGCTAAAGAGGATATTTATTTATTTGTTTCATCCTACACTGTAATATTGTTTAAGTAACATACTGAATGCTACTATTACTGTGATGCAAGATATGTGGTAAACCTCTGGTAACAGCAGCTAGTATCACATTCCTGATCTGGCCTATAGATAGTGACAACATTAGGTACACCATGATCAGAATCTTAGTAAACTGCAGTCTAAGGATATGTTATGGATGGGAGGGTGTCAGTCTAGAAAAGGCATGGAAATTATTCAAATAAAGATTTTTGTGCTATGCAGTTACTTGACCTTACTGGTATCTTTTATCAAGACTTTCTCACCATTTCAAAATCATTTTCTTAACACATGAAATGTGCTAGATACAAATTTATTCTGCATGGGGTTAGATCTCACAGGATGCTTACCAGGGAAGTCATTTAAATAGATGTTCCTAAGGGAGTCTAGGAACATGAAACATGGACAAAATGATACAAAAATGATGGTAAATTATGAACTTTGGTGACTTAGCATCCTAGAAAGGTAGCTGATTTAAGTAATAAATCTTGGTGGAATGTGTGAAATGATGGATTTGGCCACAGTGGCATAGCTTATCTCTAGGAGTGAAGCCCAGGGTAGGATCCATCCATCCATCCATCCATCCATCCATCCATCCATCCATCCATCCATCCATCATCAACCCCTTTTCCCATTTTGACTATGTTGAAATGAATATATTCATCATTCTCAATAAGTTAATTTATTAAAAATAACATAAATTTCAATAAATTAATGCTTAAAACTTTTTTTATTTGTGAAATGTAGTTTAGTCCACTAATGTATTGCATTAAGCATGCACATAAGAAAGATGTGCTAATGTGATGTGCACTTTCTTAACTCCCTTCTATTTGACATCCATTTTTATGCTCTGTTGACATTTTTCTATTGCTGTTTACTCTTTCTGCATGCATTGGGAGTGGGATATTATTTTCTTCCAGGTGTGTTCATTTTTAATTGCTTTTAACTTCTGGATTATTTTACTTTTTGATGCCTTCAAATTTGTTGTGGGATGTATTACAGTGGCATGCTTGATGGAGGGGTCAAAATCAATGATTTGTTTCTTGATTTGATTTGACTAATTAACACTTCTTTCCAGGTATGGAATTCTATATTTTATATCTATAAGAATCACCACACAGAGAATCAGATTCCAGGAATGACAGAATGTCACCTCTTTCATATTATAATTAAATAATGAACTGAAGTGGTGTATGAGGAATGCTTTTTTATCATGCTGCACCTGTTGATGTAATCTATCTAGTTACAAATGAATTCAACATTCTCCACTCTTTGCAGAGACAAGTTGGTATTATATCATGCATTTATCTACAAAATAGATGTAAATATATTGTAGTTTGCTAGTATTTCTAATTGCTGGTAAATTATGGCATAGTAAGCTGATATCACTCAGTCTATGCACATCAGACGCACTAGCAACAAACAGCCACTTGACTAGTGTACAATATACATTTCTTTTTTTGTTTTTTTTCAAGTACAAATAAAATGTTTGTTTTCTAGTATGCAGTAGTCATGCTTATGCATCATTCAGCAATAGGGCTATACTAGGCCCTGATGTAAACCTACACAGTTTCCTTTTCATGTTTAGGTCAAGGTTCAGCTCTGCTGACTGGTGCTACAGTTCTGTTGTTAGCTTGATGACTAATCGTTAATGTTGACTTTCTGGAAGCTGCAGCTAATCAAATGTCTAAAGACAAGGTATCTATAAGGACAGTGGAGCATTTCCCTGTTTTAGAAGTTCCACTAGATGCAGCACATCTGTCAGCATGACAGTTTTATTGCTGGTTATTTGGACTGGCAATAAAACTGCTCAACAGTCTTGAGCAATAAGTGCAGTGAAATGCAAATTAAAGTCACTCAAAAAACTTCTCATGCTAACCATATGCAGTTCATTGCCCCACCAGAAACTCTCCACATTGTGAAGCTAAGTGGCACATATTCCATATCACAACTGCAATTGCAAAATGAAGCACAATATAAATGCAGATGTGGGATTGCTAAACTGCACTTGTATTTCAAGTGCAACACCAATAAAAAAATCCATTCACTGCATTTCTGACTGTATGCACCCAATACATGCTGCAAAGCTATATCTGTTATATACCATAATAATGTTTCTGAATGGTGCATGGCCCAGGCCTTGTAATTTTAAAACAAATTTCAATGCTGACAAATAAATGTATCCATGTAGTGCATGTATCCAGCCAATACCCTTAGTAATAGTCAGTATAGGTGAATGGAGTATGCACTCAAGTCAAAAATGTCAACAACTCAGTTTATCTCAGCAATTCTGCAGTTTTAGTACCTTTAACTCCTTTACAACTAATGATTTTTAATCAGGCTGTCACAAACTACTGAATGTTTTTGACTGTATTATATAAAGGGCTATCTCTCCAAAATTGCTTAACATATTCTGAAAAAAAAATATTAATTATATTGAGGCAATTGCTTAAAAGTCACCTTTGTCCATGTTCATAGCTTGAAATGCAAAGAAACAGCTGCATTTTGAGTTTTAATTAAAAAAATGTAATTATTATGCCACAACATTTAGAAATAATGAAAACATCACTTTTAAACAAAATAGAAATTCACATTTTTTCAGGCATGCAGTCATAAAAACAGAATTTATTTAGGCTTTTATGGCTTTTGTATTGTGTTCTTTAAGGAGAAATAATAACTACACTTCTATTTTAAATTGATTGGTCTGCAAATATTGCAGTTTATCAAATTTTTAATGGCTACTTTGACTTTAACTTGACTATACCTACAAATAATTCTAAATTTTCTTAAAAAAATGCCTGCAAAAGAAAGATGCATAGTCATCTTTATATATTGAATTAAAGGCAAGAAAATAACAGCATCTGAAGTGCCTGCATATCTCTCTGCACTTGTAAAATCTTTTTTTGTTGTTATATTTAAAATGACAGAATGTCCTTTTTCTTCGAAATAATTATTGCTTTCATTTATGATACCAGAGCTTATCTAAACAATCCTATCTTGGTTTGTGATTTACTGTGGAGTTGACTGCTAATAGAAGTATTATTTGAATTTATATTTAATTTTTTTAGTTCTGTTTTTCACTGTTTGTAGGAAGGAAGGGATAGCTTGTAGACAAGGAGATTTACTTTGATTTATATGTTGTTGATTTACCTTTAATCTTTACTGTGGTTGTTCGAAAGGGATAGGTTTTAGACATGCAAACTCTAGCCATCCCAAGGGGCCAAGGTCACATGGATTGCAGAGAGGACAATACAGAGTTTATCTAAACAATCCTATCTTGGTTTGCAATTTATTGACCTTTACTGTTAAAAAGAAGTGCAACTGCAAGTGATAGTGAGTAAAGGAATTACAGCTTTTGTCCGATTTTCAGAACTTGCATGGTCAGAACAACAACTTTACTATACTTACTTTAATATTTAGTTGTATATTGCTTGTGTGCTTTTTCTCATAGAAGTTGATTTAAGTTCTCTTCTGTGGTTAGTGATTTTGGTTATTTTTTTCTTTTTTTTTATTTGATTGAAGCTGAATATGGATTCCTTAAATGAGTATGCCGTTAATGATTTGCTAAAGCACAAATATCTTGTACAGTATAATAAATACTATGCATATTTAAAGGTAACAGCTGATAACACTGGTGATCTGTGTTCCTCATGCCAAAAGTTGAATGATTTGCTTACCACTATTAGAAGTAAAGCTAGACTTACTGATGATGATTGCACTTGTGCAATTGGCATGGCTTGGAGAACTGTTGTTACATATATTAATGACTGGACTGGTGAGATAAATAATGTTAGGCAAAGAACAAATAGAACACATTTAGGAAACAATGTGTCTATTGTCTGTAAAGATCATTCAACCCTGATGAAACAAGATGAAGCCCCTGACAATTTTGAAATTTTGGATGCAAGTATTCACCAATCTGAGGATTCAGAGTGTTGAGAAGGAAACAAAAAAGAAAGACATTCACAACAAATAACAAGAAAGAAAAAGAAACTGATAAATGTCTGTAAAGTAAAGAGAATGTTGTTGTTGTGTCTTTCGGCTTTTCCCGGTTAGGGATCGCCACAGCGGAAGTCCGATCCGCTAATGATTGGCAGTAGACTTTCACGTGCTGGCTTGCCGGGCCTAACGCACAACCTTCAATGAAGGAATGCCCATTCACGCATGTTGACACACAGAAGACGCTCTAACTGAGAATCGAACGGGCAACATCTAACTGTGAGGCGACAATGCTACCGCAGCACCACCACCGCGGGACTCTGTAAAGTAAAGAGAATATGTATTAAAAAGGACACTGCTTTGTTATGTAACACACAGATTACAAGGAAAGATAACATTTTTCTATCAGAAAACCTTCAGTCTACAGAAAAAAGCATAATTTTTCCAAATGATAAGGTAGAAAAAAGAGGCAACAGGCAGGTGAAAAGGAAGAAATCAAGATTGAAGGTGGAAGGATTGAAGAACATTACTGTAGGAAAAAAGAAGAGAAAGACAGATGTTGACTACATGGCTCAAGGTGTGGATGCTCAAAGACAGCTGGATGAGAATTGTATGCTTGCAAATTTAATGCACAATAAAAACAGTGGGATTAAGACTAATGGTGATGAAGACCATTCCTTTGTAACCATTAAGAGAGCAAATATTACTGTATTAGAAGGTAAAGATTATTCAGATCTGGTGAGAAAAAATATTATTGTAACTGGAGATTCAATTATTATAGGTTCATAGGTAGGTACTAGGCTATTGGCCCTAGGGCCTATATAAGCCTAGCCAAAAACGTACCCTGGCTTTCACCACCCAGGAAAATTATTTTCCTGTGCCACTGTTGATCAGAGCCACAGAAGTGATCCCTGGGGTGAATTTCCTATTTCCCATCCAATCATCAAGATTTTTCTTGAAGAGTGCTAATGAGGAGCTTTGTTTGATATAGATAGGTAGTTTGTTCCAGAGTATGGGAAGTCTCTGGGACAGGAATCTATCCCTCCAGCATGTTCTGTTTATTGTAGTGACAAGGTTTAGGTCCCTAGAGTGTGTAGCTCGGAGGGATTGGGATTTCTTTAAGTGGAGCATGTCCAACAGCTCTGGGTTTGACATAGCTTTGTATGTTAGGCAGAGATTGCTTCTGAGTAGGTGATATGCAATGGAGTAAAGCTGGAGATTTTTGAGACGATCTGCATATGGCATCTGTCTGAGGCCGGTGATCCTCTTTGTGAGGTATTTCTGCGGCCTTTCTATTTGTTGTAGATGTCTTGTGAGTTACATACCAAAAGGAGCGTTGTACCCTATAATGGGTCTAATGAGTGATGAGTATAGGGGAACAATGACTTATTTTTTCCTGGATGAGAAATCTTTTGTGATGAGGTGTGCCACATAGAAGGATTTCCTGACTACTGTGGCAATGTGATTATCAAAGGAGAGACTACTGTCCACCTGTTTCCCACAGTCTCTTATCACACTTTCCATGTTAAGTTTACTACCAGCTATGTTGTAGCTCATGGGTACAGAGTTTTTACCAAAGGGGATGACAATGCACATTTTGGCATTGAGCTTGAGGCCATGGATTTGACACCAGGCATTTGTCTTAGTGAGGCCCTTTTGTAGGATGTCCACATCATTAGGAGTTTCAATTATGGCTCCTAGTTTGCAATCATCTGTGAACTTCATTAGCCAAACACCTTCTGTGTTAGTCTGTACTTCAGAGAAGTAGATACCAAACAGGAGAGGACCCAGGACTGAACCTTGTGGTACTCCACTTGTCACTGGTCTGAAGTCGGATTTGGAGTCTGCTACTTTCACATTGTGGGTTCTGTCAGTGAGCCAGTTGGCAACCCATCTTGTGACATAGGAATTTATACCTAGTTTAATGAGCTTATCTATAATTCCAGAGTGGGGGATGGTGTCAAAAGCCTTGGTGAGATCTAGATAGGCTGTGTGAACCACCTTACCCTCATCTACGGCTTTGGTGACTGCTTCAAAGAAGTCAGTCAGGTTCAGGAGACAAGATCGGCCCTTCACAAACCCAAACAGCATGGGGTCCAGTGTTTGAAGGTTGCCAATGTCTTTGTTTATAAGTTCCATGATAATACATTCCATGGCCCTGCAGATCAGGAATTCATACATTTCTTGCATGAAACACAGGAGGGAAAAATAATATTAGCTGGGAACTTAAATTTATCAGAAACAGACTGGAATAATATGGATTCAAAAACATTAGTAAGGAAATTATTCACAACATATGTTCTGGAACAACAGTTGGTTCAGATTGCAAAAAACCTCCCACGGAATGGAACATACTAGACATTGTTTGTGTTCCTAAAGAAATTACTGCTACTTCCTGTCAAGTTTTACCAGCGTTGATGTGCAGTGATCATGGGGTTATAAAGGTTAATTTGTTGCTAGGTAATTCTGCTAAACTGAAATCTAAACCAATGCACATAAGATTAGTTACAGAGTATATGGAAAACAGTCACTATGTAAAACTAACTGGAGTGATGTGTTCAGTGGAAAAACTGCAGATGGAATCTAGAAAGTTTTGAAAGATAAATTGTTTGAGTGCACAAAATAAAAAAAAAGTTTAACATCGTGATCTAGGCATACAACATCAGAGGGATATATTTCCATAAGAACAAGATACCTGATTAAGGTGAGAATCAAAAAATATAAGAAATGGAAGTGAGATCGAACTACAACTTTGAAAACAGAAATAAACAAGCTGGACAAACAAATGAAGCATAGTGTGAGACAAGATCAAGAAACATTTGAAGAAAATCTATATAATGATATTGTGCGTATTAGGAAACCTTTTTATAGCTACATAAGAAGTGGAAGGAGTAAAGACATACAAACTGAGAAATTGTGTAGATTCTAAAATTTATTCTCGGACACAAAAGATTATAGATATATTTACAAACTTGTATGCAAAACAGTTTTGGCTCTATCATGCCAGCCCAGCTATCTGGAATTCTGTAAATAATTCTATGTCACTTGTGAATATTGATATGCTTTATACAGAACTGTATGTTATGTACTCAGCTTCAAGAATGTAGCCACAGCATACCCTGCTCTAACATAGAAGATTAACTTGCAAAACATAAGAATAGTTGAGGTTAAGTTACTTTATATCTGGGCCATAAACAAAAGATGTTATCTCTCAGTTTCAGCTCAGCAGATGTAATGTCTAGAGCTAGAAGTTTTCCTATTGTCTTGAAAGAAAATCAATTACTAGATTTAAAATGTAAAGTGTCTTATTGTTTTACGACTTCCAAGATCTGGCAAGTATCTGAGAGATATGTATATTTAAGACAGAGATGTTAAATTCTATTAGTTTCTGTTTTAGCCTGGGAACTGAAGTCAGGTGACAAAAAGTAATGTCATGCAGGCTAACCCAGCAGTAATATTTGATATTGATTTAAGAACTCTCTCAGAGAGAGACTGTGCATTTTGTATTTTGTCTTGGACCTAGCAAGAACATCCACTCATTATCATAGGTTGGTACTAGGCTATTGGCCCTAGGGCCTATACAAGCCTAGCCATAACAATTCACTGGCTATTTCATCCCACATTATTTACTTCCCTGGACCCCTGTCTAGCAGGGTGACTAATGTGATCCCCAGGGTGAATTTCCTATCTCCCATCCAATCATCAAGGTTCATTTTGAAGAGGGCCAAATAGGCACTCTGCTTGACATGTATGGGCAGTCAATTCCAGAGTCAGGAACCTATCCCTCCAGCATGTTTTGTTCATTGTGATGACAAGGTTTAGATCCCTGGAGTGTGTGTTTCTGAGGGATTGGGATTTCTTTAAGTGTAGCATGTCCAACAGCTCTGGGTTTGACATGGCCTTGTATGTTATGCAGAGATCGCCTCTGAGTAGACGATATGCAACAGAGTATAGGTGGAGTTTTTTTAGATGGTCAGCATAGGGCATCTGCTTTAGGTCTGTGATTCTTTTAGTGAGGTATTTCTGCGGCCTTTCCAGTTGTTGCAGATGTCTTGAGAGATACATACCAAACGGGGCATTGTATTCTATAATGGGTCTAATGAGGGATGAGTACAGTGGGACAATGACTTCCTTTTTTCTGGATGAAAAGCCTTTAGTGATGAGGTGTGCCACATAGAAGGATTTCCTGACTGTTGTGGTAATGTGGTTATTGAAGGTGAGACAACTGTCCACCTGTGTCCCTAAGTCTCTTATCACACTTTCATTGTTTAGTGTACTGCCACCTATGTGGTAATTCATGGGTACATGTTTTTTCCCAAAGGGGATAACTATACATTTCTTGGTATTGAGCTTGAGCCCATTGCTCTGGCACCAATCATCTGTTTCTGTAAGGCCCTTTTGTAGAATATCCACATCATTTGGGGATTCAGTAATGGCTCCCAGTTTGCAGTCATCTGTGAACTTTGTTAGCCAGAGTCCCTTAGTGTTGGCCTGTACTTCAGAGAAGTAGATGCCAAACAAGAGCGGTCCCAGGACTGAACCCTGAGGTATTCCACTTGTCACTTGTCTGGAGCTGGATTTGGAGTTGGCTACCTTTACAGTGTGGGTTCTGTCAGTAAGCCAGTTGGCAACCCATCAAGTGACATAGGGATTAATGCCTAGCTTAGTAAGTTTATCTATGATTCCAGAGTGGGGGATGATGTCGAAGGCCTTGGCGAGGTCCATATAGGTTGTGTGGACCACCGTACCATTGTCCACGGCTCTGGAGACTGATTCAAAGAAGTCAGTCAGGTTCGGGAGACAAGATTGGCCCTTCACAAACCCAAACTGCATGGGGACCAGTGTTTGAAGGTTGCCAATGTCTTTGTTTATAAGTTCCATGATAATACATTCCATGGCCTTGCAGATCAGGCTCGTCAGACTGATGGGGAAGTAGTTCCCCAGATCCAAGTTGGATCCCGCCTTGTGGAGTGGGATAACTATAGCTGTGCGCCACTCAGTGGGCATGAAGCCTGAGGTGAGGCTATGATTAAACATGACACTTAGGTGAGGTGCCAGTTCATTTTGTAGTTCATGTAGTACACAGCCTGAGATGTCGTCTGGTCCCATGGATGCTGTATTTGTAGCTTTGGAGAGTGCATTTTTTGCCTGGAATTTGGCAATCATTTGGTATTGAAATGGGCCCTTTAGGGGGTGAGAGGGGGGTGAAATTTGCACTGAATCGATCTGCCAGGATATTGGCAATATCCTTGGGATCAGTATATTTAATGCCATTCTGTTGTAGCTCAGTGCAGATCTGAGCATTGCCATTTAGATTCATGACATAGCTATAGAATGCCTTGTGGTTGTCTTTGGAATCTTTGCCAATTTTATTTTTGTAACTAGCTTTGGAGGATTTTATGAGGGATTTCAGCTTCTTACTGTGGCTGGTAAGGGAGTTTTTTGCATCCAGGGATTTTGCTATTTTCTGCAACAGTTTCTTCCTTTTGTTGTAAAGTTGTTTTTTATGGCAAGGGACCACTAGATTGGCTTCCTTTTTTGGAGGAGAGAGTCTTGGTTCTATTGGGGATGGCACGATTCATGCACGAGTGGATGTGCTCATACAGTGCCTTAGTGTAGGATTCAGCCGTCGAACTTTCAGTTCCCATCTGCATGGGTGTCATGAAGTTTGTCACTTCTGACTTGAGTAGCATGAAATTGGCTTTGGAGAAAATATTTACGGAGGTTTCCTTACTGGGATGTAGGGGTGGGATGTGGATGTCAAAGGTGATTAGCTTATGGTCAGACCTGACCAACGAGGGGGTGACCATAGGTGTGGAGCATCGATTTCCCATGTTGGTAATGACCAGGTCTAGGATATTGGAACCCCTGGTGGGACTAAGGATTAGTTGATCCAGGGCTTTGGAATTTATGAATTCCAAGAACTGTTGGGCAAAGGTGTTGGTACATGAGTAGTATTCCCAGTTAATGGCAGGGTAGTTGAAATCACCCAGTATTAGGGTGTTTGGTTGTATCTTAATATTTTCCAGTATGTTTAGAAAGGTGTAGTGAGAATCTTGGGGCATGTTGGGGGATTTGTAGCAAGCTACAATTTGGATTGCAGTCTTACCTAGTGTTAGTTGCACTTGGAAAATTTCAGATGCATTGTGTTGGACAACTAGCCTGGTGTTGTGAATATTCTTGGTGAATATGGACACTCCTCCACTTTTAGTGTTTCAGTCCTGGTGTGGTGGCCGAAAAGTGTGGTAAGAGTTGTAGCCTGGTATTGCAAGGGTGCTCTCTGGAGCCTTGAACCAGGTCTCATTTACTGCACAGATAATGATGTTCTCCATTTTTAGGAGTGCCTCGAGAAAGTGCACTTTGAGGTTTAGACTTCTCGCATTGAGGAGCATTACCTTCAGATTTTGCATGCTTGTACTTGTTATGGTAGTTGTTTTGTCCTTTGAACTTTGCCTAAAAAAGGCACTATAGGGGTGGCAAGAGCCTTAGACAGTAACCTGAATCCCAGGGGTGACAGGTGCAGACCATCTCTGCCAAAGCATTGTGGTCTGTCGCTCATGTCATTCCAGGCAGACAGATACTGGATCCCCTTTGAATGACACCAGAAGCTTAGCCAATTGTTAAAGTCAATCATTTTGTCCTTATACTGTGGTATCATTCTGGGGCAGCCACGGTGATGCAGCAGTTAGCATTATTGCCTCACAGCAAGAGGTTCTCCAGTTTGATTCTCGGCTGGGGTGCCTTCTGTGTGGAGTCTGCATGTCCTCCCTGTGGTCGCGTGGGTTTCCTCCGGGTGCTCCGGTTTCCTCCACATCCCAAAGACATGCAGTAGGTGGATTGGACACTCTAAATTGGCCCTAGGTGTGAGTGTGTGCATGTGTGTGCCTTCTGTGGAAGGTTGGGTGCCGGGCTAGCAACTTGACACCATAAAACTCAACTGCCAATCATGAGTGGACAGATGATTCACTGTGGCAACCCACTAACCGGAAAAAGCCGAAAGAAGAAGAAGAAGAACTGTGGTATCATTCTGGGCGAAGGCAGGATGCTACTCAGGGCTAGGGTCATACGTGCCTGGGCCACATGATCCAAGAGCTCTTCCATGTCTCTTTTCATGTAGTCCAGGGAGGTATATCTCAAGTCATTCACTCCAACATGGACAATGACAGAGCCATATTTGTACTTGTTGTGGAGTGACTTGAGTGCATGCGTTATGTGGTGGATCCTGGCACCCGACAGGCAGCTGACTGTAATTTTCTCCTTGTTCAGCCTGGTGAGTGGGACATCAGTGTGCCTGACTATGGAGTCACTTATGACTAAAGTGTTGGGTTTGTTGTCTTGCCTTAGGGGCTGTTGTTGGGTGGCACACTGGTGTTGTGAGCTTTGTGACACTTTGGTTGTGATTGGTGTTTGTTTACGTTTCAGCTTCGGAGGTCCTTGTTGCTTGGGCAGGTTACTATTAAGGGCCTCCACATATGTGGGTTTAGTGTTGCTATGTGTGGGTGTTTGTGGTGTGGGTTTAGAAGGGCTATGTGTTGCTTGAGGTGTAGTGCAGGTGTTAACCTTCTCCTCTTGACTATCTGACACAATCTTGGGTGGAGAGACCTTTGCTTCCAGTTTGGCTATGTAAGTGCATCTCTCGCGGGTTGTAGTGTTGGGTGGTAGGAGGAGAGGGTTGTCTGTGTACATGAGGCAATTGCTGCATTGCCCTAGTATGCCCAGATTCACCAGGTGGACAGGAGAAATCACCGAAAGCTGGACATGCTTGGTTTGGTGCTTTTTTTTTGTAAAGTACACAAGCTGTTTTTCCTTACCTTACCTTACCAAGGTACTTTGCAGTTATAGGCTGTTTAGTGCCTATGATTAATTTCTACTTATTAACAAGGACAGTTGAATGCTTGCATCAATTTAAGACTTCCTAGTGCTTTCCAGCAGATTTTAAAGCAAGTGCTAGTCACAGGGATGGTTAAAGGTACGATGAGAAAAAATGGTTTATCCTAAACACTGCAATGTGCACTAGAGGAGTTAGATGTGAAAGTAGGTAACAAGTTTTACCTGTCTAAAAAATTAAGTTTTCATCATCTTCATTTGCACTTGCTCTGTAAGTAAGACTTAGGGCATAATATCCCTCTTAGATATAGATAGAAATATAGTAAAGATTAGTTTAGATGATTCCTGTATTTATTCGAGACTGCTCTGCAATGTTGTTTTAAAATATTTCCTGTGATTTAGAACACTGAAGTTACTATGTTGAGTTACTGAATATTGTCTTGTTCTTTTATTATTTATTATTAAATATATTTAAACCTATCTTTGTGGCTGATATTTATGAGACATATTTAAGCACTGATAGTACTTGCATATGTAGTTGGTGACACTGTACAGGCCACTCCTAATAGGCTGGCTCTTGGTCAAAACTACCATTTGGATTAACAGTAACATTACACAGTAGGATTGGACACCCTTTGTAAGGGCCTTAGAGTAGCTGATAAAGAGTTGGCTGGTGGCAGCTGGAACTACCTTATAGTCTGGACAGCAGGAGGCATAGCTACTAAACCTGTGCCAGCCTTTCACTTGTGTGTGTTTGTGTAGAAATCAAATCTCAAAGTGTGTGTGTATGTGTGTGTGTGTGTGTGTGTGTGTGTGTGTGTGTGTGTGTGTGTGTGTGTGTGTGTGTGTTTGCTACTTGGGCAGGGACATGAACCACTGGTTGGACAGAGAGGGTGCTGGAGGTCTTAGCCTAGCCACTCAGCTGAGATTCCAATCCTATAGCTGTGCCAGTGGGGAGTCTTATTGAGGATCTGGAGAAAGAGGGAGAAACCAGCCCCAGACTGACTGTGGTCTCTGTGTGCTCTTAAGGGAAATTGCACTTTACTGTGTGTGTACTTGTTATCCTCCCAATGTGGATGTCCCTCACTGGTGTTAGTGGCAAGGATTGAGGCTCCTTGATTACTGGGCCAGTGCAGGGGTGTGACGTATTATTTGTTTGGCAGTGGTGGGATGTTCACATTAAATATTAATTGGTTGACAGTGGTGAGTTAGCCACATCATATATTAATTGGCTTGTAGTGGTGTGGATATTGAATTCCTGTAGCCTGTGTACAGTGATCACTGAAGGTGTTTGTACTCTAAATCAGCCACACAGTGAATATTCAGAGTTCATATCACAATTGTTTTATTTCTTTTGTTAGCTTAGTTTGTCAGGAAGCGCAGGCAAGCATGTCAGCAGAGGAGTATGGCAAGCTGACAAAGAGTCATTTGGTTGAGATGTGCCAGGCTAAAGGATTGGTGCATGCCAACCTGACTAAGGCAAAAATGATTGTACCTTTGGGCACAGCTGCATCACAGACCAGTGATCAAGAGGACAACCAGGCTGGTCTTGGAGATGTACAACTCTAAGAAAATGAACAGCTCAACCTTTCCACAGAGGACTTAAAATCCATTTGGAGTTAAAGAAACTTGAGCTGGAGGCCAAGCATTTGGAAATAGAAGCAGCAGAGAGACTGAGACATCTAGAGGCTGAGGAAAATCAGAAACTGAGATGTCTGGAGGCTGAAGAAAATGACAAACTGAGACGTCTAGATGCTGAGGAGAAAGAGAGGCAGAGGTAACATGAAAAGGAGATGCTGACTCTTTGCCAGAGTCATGGAGGTAATGGGGAATGGAGTAACTGAACCCCAAAAGCAACAAAGGTCAGTAAATTTCTTCCACTATTTACAGAGGGGGATAATTTTGATAGTTTCATTCATATGTTTGAGAGGGTATGTAAACAGTATAGTGTTGACCAAGGGCTCTAGGTATGGTTCCTGGCCCTCCACTCCATGGTAAAGCTGTAACTGCTACTTCTAAATTGTCTGATACTGATTGCTTAAATTATAATATTGTAAAAAACTGTATGCTAGAATGTGTTAACACCTGAAGCTTATAGGAAAAAAGTTTTGTGAGCATAGACGCAAGGCAGATGAAAGTGTGTGTGAATATATTGCTGAACTAAGCACTTATTTTCATAGGTGGGTGAGTGGATGTCAGGTCACCACTTTTGAAGGGCTAGCATAACTTTTGGTGAGGGAACAAGCCCTTAGCATTTTGCCTGAGAACATGAGAATCTGGTTAGCTGATTGATAATGCAATATTGCAGATGAGTTGGGGAAGAAGGGAGACATACCTAGCAAGCAGGGCATCACTCCACAAGAAAGGGACACCCAGTGCTACTCATGGGTCTAAGGGAACCCATGGTGGGTAGCCCAGACTTCCCCAACAGAGTCCACCAGTAGCAGGGGAAGCCACTAGTCCAGGTACACATCCAGGACTAAGGGTTAAATGTTTTAAATGTGACCAGTGGAGCAATGTAGCATATAGATGTCCATGGAGGCAAGGTGGGGAACAAAAGGTGGGAGAGCCAGTAAGTGGGAATGACAAAATACCAGCAGTAAGTTGTCTGGAGACAACAAGAGTACCAAACTACCACAATAGGTTATATCTTATCTTAGAAGATGGGAACCAGGCCACTGCTAAGAGACACACAGCCTCTGACCTAACTGTTGTGAAGCCTGCAATGGTTGCAGAGGACCACTACTTGCTTGAGCAGTCTATTCCAGTCAGTGCTTTAGGAGGGACCAAATTCAAATACCTTTGTCTAGGGTTCACCTTGACTGGGAGTGTGGAAAAGGTAGCCAGCAAGTAGGTGTGTTTGAGGATATCCCTGCAGTTGTCCTGATAGGGAATGATTTTTGATAATGCAGTACCCTGTGTGCATGCAGTTATATGCAGTCGGGCTTGGAGACAAGCATGTGGGTGTGGTAGCCTGTAGGAGACCTAGACAGACCATGCATTTGCAGCCAGGACTGGTGAGGTGGTTACTTCAGGAAGGGAGCTACCCTGTAGCAATGAGACTGAAGGTGAGCTACAGCTGCTTGTGGGTACTGATGTTTCACTGGACAGAGTGACTGTAAGGGCAGAGGTGAGTAGTAGTAGTACCCAGGCTGACAGTGAAGCACCGCTGTCAGAGAATACCAGACTTCCTGTGGAAGGTGAGCTGGGAAGGGTTACAAAGAGAGAGTTAAGACAGGCTCAGCTCTCAGATCCTACATTGCAAGGCCTGAGGGGAGGTAGCTAGTGAGACACCTAATTTTCAAGGGAAGGGGGAATCTGTTTACTGGGACAAAGGGTTACTGTATAGAAAGTGGACCCCTGAGGGAGGACTAGGGGGTGAGAGAATATAGCAGTTGGTAGTGCCCAGAGCCTACCATCTGGCACTTCTAGTCATAGCCCATGATATTCCCTTTACAGGTCATATGGGCATAAAATGTATAAAGAGAAATATTATGCAGAAAGTTTATTGACCTGGGATTTCCAGAGATGTAACAGGGTACTGCCAGACCTGTGAGCAGTGCCAAAAGGTAGGCAAGGCAGGAGACAAGGTGAAAGCTCCTTTGATGCCTTTGCCTGTGATTGAGGAGCCATTCAGAGGGTTGCTATGGATATTGTGGGGCCTCTGAGTACCCCAAGTTCCACAGGGAAAAAGTATATCCTGGTGGTAGTAGATTATGCTACCAGATACCCTGAAGCAGTGGCTTCATTGAGGCAGGAAAAGGTATCAGATGCTTTGTTAGAGATTTTCAGCAAGGTAGGTTTCCCAAAAGACCGAAGCCAATGCACCCAATGGCCATTAAAAAAAACTCCACTTTATTATAGCTATTAAAGATATCTTACAAAAGAATTGGAGTATCTTTAGGACTAACCAGGACATTTACCACATTGTGGGTGATCAACCCCTCTTTACTATAAAAGTAGGGATGAACCTTAAAAAAATGGTAGAAACATCCACAAAACATAGGGTACATGATATTAGTAAAGGTACCAGATGCTGTGGCTGTTGTTCCCAGTGTGGTTTCATTTTTAGGGAAACTGGTATTACACTGAATGATAGACTTAGGACTAATATCATCTTCAGGAATGGAAATTGTAATTCCCAGAGGATAGTACATTTAGCAGCGTGTGATACATGCCCAGCATACTACATCAGAAAGACGGAGAGATCTTTTAGACGTAGGATCTATGAACACATGTACGAATTAAAAAAATAAAAAAGAATCCAATGCATTGTATAGGCATTCTGTAAATTGTGTAAATTTTCATGGTTTCAAATTTGGTATATTAGACAGTGTATACATTGAACCTAGGGGGGAGATTGGAAGAATCAGCTTAGTAAAAAGGAACTTTTATGGCAACTTAGTCTTGCTGCCATCTTCCCCCAGGTATAAATGATAATGTCTCCATAATACCAGCCCTTAAGCGTAGAACCCAGATTAAAGAATGGGGCTACTGAGCTTAATAATTTACTGGAAAAACCTATCAAACTTCTGTTTATAGTTGCCTAATAACTTTTTCTATTTTTGTATTTATTCTTGCAAGTTAATAAACTGTAAAGAAATGCTATATACATGTATTTTTAACAAAAGTTTTGTTGCATCTTGTAACATTATGAGTAATGTAGAATTAATAACGTGTTTAGGACAGGATATTTAATGTTCCTAATATTTTTATGTCATACCCCATTCAACATATAGTCTTTTGTTAAATATATTATTTACATCATTTTTAAACATGTTTTATTCTGTCAAACTGTGTTTTTAAGAAAGTTTATTGCTTAATTGATGTATTAATCTTGTATTGAAAAGTTCCTGGATTACAACAACTACATACAACAACCAACTGTCTCCAGCTGAAAAAATATATAATCCAGGCAAATCCAACCAAAGCTCTCTTTTATTCTTGCAGATGAACCAACGATAGTTGAGCGCTTTCATCCAGATACAACTGGACTTCATCAGAACAACATAACAAAACACCCACCTCCTTTTTATACAAAAAATTCCCGCCTAAAACGTAAATTATACCATTAATTAATCAATTAAGAGGATACAAATTTAAAAACACAGTTCAACATATAGTGTGCTACACTTTACATTTAAGTTAAAACATTTCCTCATTAATTAAAATCCATCATTTATATATAGTGCTCTCATTTTATTAAATTAATATCTAAGAGAGTTCCATACATAATATAAATACTTCATCTGCTAACACAAACTTCGTTCTAATTCTAACAGATAGTTAGAAATGATGTCTATAAATATGTTCTCCTTTTCTATTATTATTATTTCTCCCAAGAATTATTTTTGATTTATGGTTTAATATTGCATGATTATATTTATAAGTTATTTCATTACATGCACTAAGCACATCAAAAATTTTTTCCTATGATGTACCTCACTGGTATAAAGATATATGCATCTATTAATATTTTTGACACTACACGCAGCATACCCTTATAACTTGATACTTGTATTACTTATTACCTACTATCTTAACAATGGCTTAGTAGGTATTACTTCATTGAGTCCTGGTATTACTGCCGCATTAAGTCTAATCTGCCATCTGAAATTACAAAGAGATATTTTGCAGTACAAACAGGGGAGGGCCTATAGATGGAGAAGTGGAAATACAAGAGGTAAAAACAATATATATGTGAAAGAGAGACATAATTCACATAGGCCACATATCCCTGAACAAGATTTTTTATGGGAGAATGGGGAAGTGGAAAATTGGCCGACTCTGAAGAAACAGGGGAGGGGGAACCAACAGTGGAACAATTACAGACAATAAAAGAAATATGGAATAATAAGCCCATTGGTGTAGGGGAGATGTCAACGATAGTGCCAGTAAGGCAGATAGCTGACTCTACATTCCCCAATATATTAGAAGTAGGGGGGGACGTTAAAATATATAATTATACAGCTTATAACATCAACCTTGAATCATTACAAATTTTGACCAAGGGAATGAAATACATTCCAGATAGGTCAATGGACCTTACTGATACTTTGGTTGAGACCAAATTGTTTCTTCGGAAATTAAATCTAGGAATATTCTTCCAAAATGACATAGAATATAGGTATAATGAAGGATTAAGAAAGAAGAGTACCTTTACCCCCCCGCTAGCCAAGACATTAATTTCCTTTGAGAATGTTATAAACAAGGAAATATATTCGTTGTATAACAAAAAGAAGTATAACATCAAGCACAGAGCAGCTAACCAGCAGGCCATTTCAGCTCTGGAGAAACTCAAAGAAAATAATGTAAGAGTATTGGCAGCAGACAAGGGGGGGTGGGGTATTATTATATGACAACATTAAATATATCAAAAAAATGTTTGAAATACTATACAATACTGATCAACATGAAGTATCATCATTAAATGAAGTCAACATTTCATATAGACGTATTGACTCATATTTGGAAGAATTTTTACTAGATAATAAAATAGATGAGGATTTGTACAAATATTTAAAGGTGGATTTTCCCATATTGGCAACAATTAAAGGGATTCCTAAGATTCATAAAGATCTATCTGACCCTCCCTTTAGGCCTATTATTTCTGGAAGCAATAGTAAAGTATTCCCCTTTGGGAAGTATATTGATTATAAATTGAAACATATATATACAGCTACAAAGCACATAATCAAAGATTCGTGGGAATTTTTGGGATTATTCACACATGAATTATGGAATTCTGAACAGTTATTTGTTACCATTGATATCCAAGATTTGTTTTCTTGCATACCCAAAGTGGAAGGTTTAGAAAGATTTATGTGTAGTTTGCAGAAACATAGTGGACTCCCTTCTGATGAAATTAATTTACTTGCAGCATTTATGGAATTAGTGTTGGATTTTAATTACATCTATTATGAAGGTGAATACTTTAGACAGGTATCAGGAGTGGCTATGGGAGCTTCATGTGCTCCCATATATGCCAACCTTGTGCTACTAGATTGGGAGGAGGAATTTGTACTGCATTCTATTTGGATGAAATCAATAACAACGTATGTCCGTTTTCTGGATGACATTTTCATCCTATGGAAAGGTAGCAGTGACGAATTGACTGACTTCCTAAGGTATATTAATCAAACAACAGGATACCTAAGATTACATACAAAATGGATAAAGTGGGGATTAATTACCTAGATACCTATATTTCTAATGATGGTACATCCTTTCAGTCACAAATATACAGGAAGGAAACATACAGCAATAGTTACCTACACTATGATAGTGCCCATTCTTATAACACCAAAAGAGGTATTATAAAAGGACAGTGCATAAGAGCAGCAAGAATGACAACTACAAAGGAGGGTATGATATCTGAATTAAACTTTATTGGTAGAGCATTTATAGAAAAGGGCTACCCAAGGGATATGGTAACAGACATTATAACATATGTGGCTGATGAATGGGGCCGGAAATACCCACCCTTATTAGGGATAGGTCTGGAAAACAAAAAAGGACCAACAAGCCACACAAATGGTAAAAAGGGAAATAGTGAAAAGGGACATTATAAAGCTTGCATTTTGAAATATGGAGCATGCAGCAATGAGATAAAGGGCATAATTCATTCAAACTGGAACATTCTAACAAGTGACAGTAGTATAAAGGAAAAAATACCTAATACCCCTAGATTTGTTTATAAAACTGGTAATAATATAAAGAGAATTTTAGAAATTAACTATAATTCTTATAACAGTAATACCAAGAGGGTGAAGTTTGGCACTAAAAAATGTGGCAACTGTAATTACTGCAGTTATATTCTTGAAAAAGACTCAATTACACTCAATAATAATGTTAAAACAAAAATTAGATTTATGAATGGGAACTGTATGAGCCAGCATGTCATATACTTAGCCCTGTGCAACACATGTATGAATTATTATGTTGGGAAAACTGATCGATATCTGAAAAACAGAATATATGATCATCTGTACTGCATAAAAAAGAAGGATCCCAATAATGCCTTGTCAAGGCACCTTATGAACAACAAAGGTTGCACAGGGTTTAAGTTTGCAATATTGGAATTGGTGAGACCAAATCCACGTGGAGGAAATATTAAGGCGCTAGTGAGCGACAAAGAAGTCAGATGGCAGATTAGACTTAATGCGGCAGTAATACCAGGACTCAATGAAGTAATACCTACTAAGCCATTGTTAAGATAGTAGGTAATAAGTAATACAAGTATCAAGTTATAAGGGTATGCTGTGTGTAGTGTCAAAAATATTAATAGATGCATATATCTTTATACCAGTGAGGTACATCATAGGAAAAAAATTTTGATGTGCTTAGTGCATGTAATGAAATAACTTATAAATATAATCATGCAATATTAAACCATAAATCAAAAATAATTCTTGGGAGAAATAATAATAATAGAAAAGGAGAACATATTTATAGACATCATTTCTAACTATCTGTTAGAATTAGAACGAAGTTTGTGTTAGCAGATGAAGTATTTATATTATGTATGGAACTCTCTTAGATATTAATTTAATAAAATGAGAGCACTATATATAAATGATGGATTTTAATTAATGAGGAAATGTTTTAACTTAAATGTAAAGTGTAGCACACTATATGTTGAACTGTGTTTTTAAATTTGTATCCTCTTAATTGATTAATTAATGGTATAATTTACGTTTTAGGCGGGAATTTTTTGTATAAAAAGGAGATGGGTGTTTTGTTATGTTGTTCTGATGAAGTCCAGTTGTATCTGGATGAAAGCGCTCAACTATCGTTGGTTCATCTGCAAGAATAAAAGAGAGCTTTGGCTGGATTTGCCTGGATTATATATTTTTTCAGCTGGAGACAGTTGGTTGTTGTATGATGTATTAATCTATTAGCCAATCAAAAGCTGTACTAAAGTATATATATAGGCATTTTGAATGGCAGTATGGTGTTTAGTTCTGGTGAAGTCATTATGATGAAAGTGCTCAACTATTGAATTATTTGACTGTGCTTGGTTCTACAATAAAGTGGAGTTTTTTTTAATGGCCATTGGGAGCACTGGATTCGGTTATTGGTGACATTTTTGCATTCTGGAACTATTGTTGGTGTTGCTAGGTTTCCCAAAAGAAATACTGACTAACAGATGTGCCATTATCATGTCAGACCTACTGTCTTGTCTGTAGAAGCAGTGTGGGGTGAATTACCTAAAGACCACCCCTACCATCCCAAGACTAATGGTCTTGTTGAGAGGTTAAGCCTTACACTCAAGTCCATGCTATGAGCATTTGTAGACCAGTTTAAGAGGGAGTGGGACAAATATTTGCCCCATCTGTTGTTTGCATACAGACAGGTGCCTCAGGAATCCACAGTTTTTTCACCCTTTAAGTTGTTGTATAGGCATAGGGTGAGGGGACCTCTAAATTTGATTTGAGATGAGTAGGCGGGTGAGTGTGAATCCCACAAGGAATCTGTTGTGGCATATGTCCTAAACCTCAGGACAAGGCTTAGGGAAGTCATGGGCTTGGCCCATGAGAACCTGGCAGAAGTCAAACAGCAGAAAAAGGTCTGGTATGACAGGGATGCTCAAGCTAGAGAGTATGCTGTAGGGAAGCAGGTAATCGGTCTCACTCCTGTCAGACACAACAAGCTGCAGGCAACTTGGGAGGGACCCTACAAGGTGGTAAGGAAGGTCAGTGATGTTAATTACATGGTAGAACTGCTTGGCAGGAGGCAGCGGGACAAATTGTACCATGTTAACATGATGAAACCTTACCATGATAAGGAGGCCCTTGTGCTGAGTATTTGCAGTGGATGGCAGGAGGAGTCTGAGGGAGATCTGGTGACTGATCTCCTCAGTGAGGCTTAGCCTGACACCTCAGTGGAAGGGGTAGCAATGTCCCAGCAGCTATCTCCTACCCAGGTTTAAGAAATCCGAGCAGTGTTACAGGAGTTTGGCATATGTTCAGTGGGAAACCAGGGTGCACCCACCTGGTGTAGCACCATGTGGATACAGGACTCCAAAGGCCTATTAAGCAGGTCCCTTATAGGGTGCCTGAAAGAGTCAAACTGACTCTGAGGGAGGAGATACATGAAATGTTGGAACTAGGGGTAATTCAGGTGTCCAACAGTCCCTGGGCCTCCCCAGTGGTGCTGGTACCAAAGAAGGATGGCAGCACCAGATTCTGTGTGGACTACAGGAAATTAAATAGTCACACAGAGTCAGATGTTTACCCCATGCCTAGGACAGCTGAAGCTCTAGAGCAGCTGGGAGGGGCTAAGTATCTTACCACTCTTGATCTTACCAAGGGTTACTGGCAGGTGCCCTTGATTCCCAGTGCTAGAGAGAGGTCAGCCTTTGTGACTCCTTTTGGCTTCTATGACTTCATGACGATGCTGTGATGAAAAATGCCCCATCAACTTTCCAGAGGCTGGTAGATCATATCCTAGCAGGAGCAGGGGATTTTTCCCTTGCTTACCAAGATGATATCACTATCTACAGCCATTCCTGGCAAGAGCACCTTCAACATGTCAGGGAGGTGCTGGGCAGACTACAAAGGGCAGGGTTGACCATTAAGCCCAGAAAATGTCAGGTTGGTATGGCAGAGGTCTCCTACCTTGGACTTAGAGTGAGGAATGGCAAGAACAGGCTAGAACATGCCAAAGTGGAAGCCATTCAGGCATGGCTTGTCCCTGTTACTAAAAAGCAGGTGAGGGCATTCTTAGGGACAGCAGGGTACTACAAAAATTTTGTCCCCAATTATAGTACCATAGCTGCTCCCCTCACAGACTTGACAAGGAAAAACTAGCCAGATAAGGCATTGTGAACCCCAGCATGTGAGCAGGCATTCCAGAAGCTTAAAGGAGCTTTGAGACAACCCCCTGTCTTAGCCAGTCCAGACTACAGCAAATAATTTGTTGTGCAGGTGGATGCTTCAAACCAAGAGGTGGGGGCTGTACTCAGCCAGGTCTCCTCAGAGGGAGAAGAGTACCCAGTAGTTTATCTCAGTCGTAGGCTTCAACCCAAGGAGGAATGCTATGCAGCTGTAGAAAAGGAATGTCCAGCTATAGTGTGGGCATTGCAGAAACTTCAACCTTATCTGTACGGAAGGAAATTCACTGTAGTTACAGACCACAATCCCTTAACATGGCTACATTGAGCCAATCAGCAAAATGCCAAGTTACTAAGGTGGAGGCTGCGGTTGCAAGCATATATGACAGTGCAGCACTGCAGTGGGATTAGCAATGCCAACACAGATGGGCTCTCAAGACATGGAATGGGGTGATGTATTCCCAGTAAGGCTCGATCCTCTCAAGCAATGTTTCTCAAAGGTCACTTAAAAAACTAACTTGAGTTTTCAGGGGGGGGGGGGGATTTCATGCTGCCAGCTCAGCTGTCTGGAATTTTGTAAATAATAATATGTCATTTGTCATTTGTGAATATTGATATGATTTATACAGAACTGTATGTTATGTACTGAGCTTCAAGAATGTAACCACAGCATACCCTGCTGGAACATAGAAGATTAACTTGCAAAACATAAGAATAGTTGAGGTTAACTTACTTTATAGCTGGGCCATAAACAGAAGATGTTATCTCTCAGTTTCAGCTCAATAGCAGACACAATGTCTAGAGCTAGAAGTTTTTCTAGTGTCTTGAAAAAAAGTAATTACTAGGTTTAAAATGTAAAGTGCCTTATTGTTTTACAGCTTTCAAGATCTGGCAAACATCGGAGAGAGATTTATTTTTAACAGAGAGATGTTAAATTCTATTAGTTTCTGTTTTAGCCTGGGAACTGAAGTCAGGTGACAAAAAGTGATGTCATCCAGACTAACCCTGCAGTAATGTTTGATATTTTTTGAAGAACTCTTTCAGAGAGAGACTGTGCATTTTGTATTTTGTCTTGGACCTAGCAAGAACATCCACTCATAATCATCATCATCTGCACTTGCTCTGTAAGTAAGACTTAGGGCATAGTATTTCTCTTAGCTATAGATAGGAATATAGTAAAGATTTGTTTAGATGTTTTCTGTATTTATTTGAGACTGCTCTGTAATATTGTTTTAAAATATTTTCTGTGATTTGGAACTCTGACGTTACTGTGTTGAGTTACTGACTATTGTCTTGTTCTTTTATTATTTATTATTAAATATATATAATCCTATCTTTGTGGTTGATATTTGTGAGACATATTTAAGCTCTTAGGGTACTTGCATATGTATTTGGTGACACTGTACAGGCTACTCCTAATAGCATGGTGCTTGGTCAAAACTACCATTTGGATTAATAGTAACATTACACAGTAGGATTGGACACCCTTTGTAAGGGCCTTAGAGTAGCTGATAAAGAGTTTGCTGGTGGCAGCTGGAACTACCTTATAGTCTTTGCAGAAGGGGGCATAGCTACTAAACCTGTGCCAGCCTTTCTCTTGTGTGTGTTTGTGTACAAATCAAATCTCAACGTGTGTGTGTGTGTGTGTGTGTGTGTGTGTGTGTGTGTGTGTGTGTGTGTGTGTGTGTGTGTGTGTGTGTCAGCTACTTGGGCAGGGACACAAAGCCCTGGTTGGACAGAGAGGGTGCTGGAGATCTTAGCTTGGCCACTCAGCTGAGATCTCAACCCTATAGCTATGCCAGTGGGGAATCTTATTGGGGATCTGGAGAAAGAGGGAGAAACCAGCCCCAGACTGACTGTGGTCTCTGTGTGCTCTTAAGGGAAATTGCACTTTACTGTGTGAGTACTTGTCATCCTCCTAGTGTGTACATCCCCTAGCTGTTGCCAGTGGTGAGGACTGAGGCTCCTTGATTACTGGGCCAGTGCAGGGGATTCACAGGCTCCACCAAGTCCTAATGACATCCAGGTAACCTCAAATACTGGAATCAAATTATATTGAAAAAGAACTGCACAAACAAGATCCAAACAAAGCACAGGCAAGAGATGGGATGAGTAATAATGACCTGCGAACACTTCACCAAGAACATACAGTACCATTATGTCTATTATTTACTAGGTCATATAAATATGGGGAGATTCATCGAGATTAGAGACGTGCTTATTAAACCTGTCTAAGGGAAAGGGGAGTAGGACAAACCTAGAGTCATACAGACACTTAAGTCTACTTTCATGATGTGGTAAAATAATGGAGAAGGTAATATTGGATAAGTTATTGTCAGAAATGGATAGGTTGGGACTTGAAACCATATATCAACATGCATATGCTGAAAATAGATCTATTACTACCTATAACATGATGTTCTATAACAATATAATAACAGGTATGAATCAAACATTGTACTGTGATGTAATTTATATAGATTTAACTTCAGCATTTGACAAGGCCATACACAAAATACTAATCAATAAATTAGAACAAATAGGTATTGATGTACTCATGATAAGACAAATAGCTGCATGGCTTGCAAATAGGACATGGCAAGTATCATACAGCAATTGGACATATGAAATTCTTGATTACAGTCATGGTGTCCCACAGGGCTCTGTCCTAGGCACTTACTTGTTTAGACTGCATCTTTCAGACCTAACTTTTTCATGTGAGGTGTTCTGCAGTCTATATGCAGATGACCTGAAATTGGGTAAACTGATTACATGTGTTACAGATTAGGCATGTCTGCAAAAGAACTTGACTAAATTGACCATTTGAGCACAGGAGAATAATATGCTGATAAACACATAAAATTCTAATCATATGAGATTTGGGAGACATGCACTGAAAGATGAATATTTAACACAGCGTACAGTGATTGAAACTGTAGATTCATTTAAAGATCTGGGTATGTGAGTAGATCCTGCCTTGAGTTTTTCAAATCATATCAGCCGATTGGTTAATGGTGGTTATAGAACTACCGGTTGTATAAAAAGATTTATAAAGTCTAGGAAATTAGAAATGATGAAGTCATTGTTTGTTAGTTACATTAAACCCAAACTTGAGTATGGAATAACACTATGGAAACTTTAAAAGTAAGCAAGCATGAGTAAACTGGAAAGAGTACAGCAGAAATACACCAAGGACATCCATGGATATGAAAACTGAAGTTATTATGAAAGACTAAAATATCTGAACTTGTACAGTGTCTCTTATAGATATCTAAGAGTAGATCTTATTCAGGTATATAGGGCATTTAGAGACAACTTCCTCTGGGAATGTTTGGGGTTATCAAAAAGTAGTACAGAATCATCAGACAACCTATGTAGAAGGCTCTGTAGGAATGACAAGTGTACTAAATGGTTCTCTGAGAGAGTAGCTGATGCTTGGAAGAGACTACCAAATTACATTAAAGCAAGTACTAGTTTAGAAATTTTTAAGAACAGCCTGGGAACTTATTATGAGAACAAGTGTTTTTGGTATTTTGGCAGGCTAGAAGGGCATTAATGCCCATGTCTGAAATATTTGTATGTAAGAATATATATATATATATATATATATATATATATATATATATATATATATATATATATATATATATATATATATATATAAAATAGACTAATGATATGAATCTGATACTTTCTGCGTTTGTCAATCAGAACATATTAATTGTGTTTATTGTGAACTCACTGAGGAAAGTTAACAGACAAATTGCTATACAGGTTCTTTGAGTACCTATTAGTATAGGACCACATCTCTGAAATTGTTTGATATTTCGTAGTAAATGTCTCATAAAATTATGGAAAGATATTCTACTATATAAAGCACATTGTCGGTAATTTTATGTTTTAAGTCATGTACAACTGTATCTTCATATAATTTATATAATAACATAGAAATCTAATATTTAGGGGATGCAGAAAACAGAACTCCAAGAAGAGAAAAACTTACTTACTCGTGAGAAATATATATGATTTTATTTTATGTTTGATGCAATTTTATATCTTTTGAGATACATTCAGGACATGGACTACATTTCTGAATGTAAAAAGCAGTCACATACCCTTCCTAATCCAACCTACCAAATGTTCACCATGGAATGCCTGTAAAATTTTCAGTTTCATAGCTATACATAAACAGTTATATTTCAGCCATCTCTGATAGATAGTAAACCTTCAGAAATGTATACTTAGCTTAGAAACTGACATGCATGATGAAGCTATGACTGCTAATCTACCAGTATGAATTTAAATGTAGCTCAGTGCTAATGTTGGTGTGAACATTTTGAGATAATCAGCACAAGCAGTTTTGGTGGCAGAACCTTTCCAGTGATAAAAAAGTTCCTATTTCTGGACAGATATGACAACAGCCCAATATATTCTGGATTAGTGCTGCATCCCTCTCTCTAATGAAGACTGATTATATGTAACATATTGTGCTATCAATGCAAAATGACTGTGAGATCCTACATTTTATACCTATACATAAAGACCATGTGTCATCCTCCCCTTGATAGTAATGGTAAAGCTTTCAGGAAATATTGTGTCTACTTTCTGGAGCAAATTGTACCGAAGAATGCCTTTATACCCCTAAGGAACCAGAATGAAAATGAATGCTGATTTTAGTTTGATCATATTGTTGTGATCAGTGCAGAAAGTTTAGATAATAACATCTTTCTAGTGACAAAAAAAATCCTTTTTCTGGAGAAACATACATTCTTTTTACTTATTATGTAATGTCAACTTACTGCATATATATTCTATACATGTACTGCTCTCCCCATCTAGAACCAAAGTCAAATGCAATCTTCAACTGTAAAAAGGGATAGATCATTCTCACAATGAAATTTCTATAAAACTCAACATTTGGTAGCTATTTATAAAAGGCAAGATAGCAGCCATTTTACCAGTAATTATTAAAAACTTTCAATACATTTTACTTTAATACCCAGTTACATAATCCACCTCAGAATTAAATGCACCTCAGTAATAAAGTTAGCCTAACCATATTGATATGGTCACTATAGAGAGTTTTGGTGGTGGTATCTTTTCAGGGACAAAAAAGTCCCTTTTCTGGAAAAACATAACTGTTATTTACTTCTGATGTAATGCTAACTTGGAACAGATATATTCTAGTTATGTACTGTAACTCCATGGAAAGTAATCATATGCATAACCCTAATGGAAAGTGAGTATAATGCAACACAAAAGTCTGTCATAATAAAATAACTATGTATGCCTATGTATAAAATAAAACCTCTCAATATCCCTTTCACAGTTTTTAAATTCTTTGTCAAACTTTTATGTACTTATACTTAAATACTCCAGTACAAAGTGCTCCTATGAGTGCAATTATACCTTCAAGGACTTAAATGCTATATAGGACTGAAGCTCAAGCAACCACATTGCCATGGTCAGTACAAGACATTTTGGTGGTAACATCCTCTAGTAACAAAACTATTCCTGTTCTGGAAAATATCTAAGATTTTTACTTCTGATATAATGTCTTCTCAGTGCATATGTACATATTCTGGACTTTTCCCACATTTCCGGTACTGAGGAAAGGAAAAGGTCATAACCTAACAATAGAAGTCAAATATAATGCAACATGCCATATTTTTACATTGAAATGACTGTGCATCCTTATATATATATATATATATATATATATATATATATATATATATAAAAGACAATATCTCAATACCTCTTTGACTTTTCTTAGTTAAAACTTTAGGGAACAATACTTCTATGTGCAAATGAAAACTCTCCGCAAAATTACTGTTCCAGTCATATTGTTCTGGTCATTACAGGGATGTTTGATGGTGACATCTCAGGTCATGTTTCTTCAATTTAGTTCTCTACTGACATCACTTCAATGTGATATGTGTATGTCTTCCTAGGGTCTATGTTTTTTTTTACTTGGTACTCTCTTTTTCTCTCAAATCTAAAATGCATGTGGAAGGTGACTAGGCAATACTCCAAATTGCTATTAGGTATAAATTTGGTGAGTGTACAATAGACTGTTGGTCTGTTCAGGATTAGTTTATTTGCATAGCACAGGAGTGGGGAGGTGGAGTCTGAATGGCTAACTGAAAGCAGCAGTATTTTAGAGCTCCATATAACTAGTTAAATAAGATAGGAAAAATATTCTTTTTTTTTCTTCGATGTATAAAATCATATAGATAAAGGACTAATTTACATAATTAGAAACTTTGGTGAAGTTTTACAAATAATTTCCTGTCAAAAAGCTTGGAGCTATATTCACTTGTTAAAATGAGCAACTCAAGGAATTCTCACCAGGATGCTGCCTTAAAGAAGGAACTACAACAGATGACATCTACCCTGCAGGAGTTGTCTTTGAAGATGGATGATTTTAAAGAGAACCTAGAAAATCTTAAAACAAGCAGTCAAAAACAGGCTGACACCCTCATGGAAATGCTACAACAACACCAGACAAAGATAACAGGAATAGAGGTTTCTCTAAATGACTTAGAAGGCAGACTTAAGGAAGAGGAAACACAGAAAAAACTGCTTCTTAAACAAAACACTTGGTTGGTTAATAAACTAGATGACTTGGAAAATAGGGAGAGAAGAAATAACAACAGTATTTTCAGATTACCTGAAAACACAGAAGGTGAGGATATTATTTCCTCTTTATCAAGCTGGATCTCTGACTTTTTAAATTTAAAAGAAGGACTTTCCTTTGGCATTGAAAGGGCGCACAGAGCTCTTGGGAAACCTGCCACTAACTCAAACTCTCTTCCTAGGTAAATAATTATCAAATTTCTTTCATACTTGGACAAGAAACTGATGTTAAGATCTGCTTGGAGGAAGGCACCTCTAAAATATAAACAGAGCCTGATAAGATTTGATAACGGCTATTCATCTAGAATAATGGAACAAAGGAAAAACGTGTGGCCAATGATAAAGTTTCTGAAACAAAATAACATCAAAGCACAACTTGCATATCCAGCTAAGATAAGAATACTGTATGCCAACGAGATGAGGACTTTTATTGACTTAGAGGAAGCCTCTTCATTTATTAAAACTAATAATGTGATTACTTTACCAGAAGATATGGATTGGATGTCACCTTCTTTCAAGACAACAAAAGAAACAAATGTCTGGACAGACGTCAAAAAGAAGAAGCAAAAGACTGATACTGTTACAGCCAAATCTCTCAAACCATCTACTATGATATGAATTGTTTTAACATTACTTTAAAGGACCAATTTTACTGCTTGGAATTTTAAAACAAAGGTAACTAACTACTGGAATCTGTATCTATATTTTTTGAAAACAGGTGACACATGAGAGTTTTCACATTACTTCAGGTATGTAAAACGGTACTTTTCTTTCGCAGAAGGAGGGTTATATAGCACATAAAATATTTATACTGTAAATCAACATACATAGTATATATGTATTTTCTCTTAATTTTCTCTTTTCTTTCTCTCTCTCTTCTGTCTTTTCTCATTATTTATTTTAACTGCATCTTGTCTCCCTTTCTAAATTCTCTCCTATTTACTATACTAATATAGTCCGTATATATATTTAATAATTCACTATTTATACATAGATAAATAATAATCTAAAATAATCTAGTTTTAAGGTAGACTAATTGGAATAGTGAACTTAATTAATTAGTATTATACCATGATCCCCCCAAAACGTGCACGCTGATTGGCCAGCGTGCCCGTTGTAAATCGAGTTATACTAATGGAAAAAGGTCCGGTCCATAAGTATAACTCGGTTTTTTAAAACACTGTCTCGCTATGTTAAATGGGTTTAACATAGCGAGACAGCTTTAAAATAAGCAACGGAGATCTCCGTTGCTTATTTTAAAGCTGTCTCGCTATGTTATACCCATTTAACATAGCGTGACAGTGTTTTATAAAAAAGCAATGGAGAAAGCAAGATCTCCGTTGCTTTTTATGTCTCGCTATGTTAACTGAGTTTAACATAGCGAGACAGTTAAAATAAGCAACGGAGATGTCCGTTGCTTTTTTTTAGTGTCTCGCTATGTTAAACTCATTTAACATAGCGAAACACTAAAAAAAAGCAACAGAGATCTTCCTTTCTCCGTTGCTTTTGCCCACAGCTCTGATGTACTGCGCAGGCGTGCAGTACATCAGAACTGCCACGGATGCCAGACATCTGCGGAAGGGCAGTAAACAGGCATTATACTATGCCATTATTTAAGAAAAGTAACAGTTTCTTTTCTTAAATAATGTCATGGTATAATAGCAATAACCCACTTCTGGGTGTGGATAATGCTAAATTTACCCACGGTTGGCTTATTTTAAAACTGTCTCGCTATGTTAAACTCATTTAACATAGCGAAACACTAAAAAAAAGCAACGGAGATCTTCCTTTCTCCGTTGCTTTTGCCCACAGCTCTGATGTACTGCGCAGGCACGCAGTACATCAGAACTGCCACGGATGCCAGACATCTGCGGAAGGGCAGTAAACAGGCATTATACTATGCCATTATTTAAGAAAAGTAACAGTTTCTTTTCTTAAATAATGTCATGGTATAATAGCAATAACCCACTTCTGGGTGTGGATAATGCTAAATTTACCCACGGTTGGCTTTGTTTGGTCCCTCGGGCTTCGCCCTCGGGACCAAACCACGCCAACCGTGGGTAAATTTAGCATTACCCACACCCAGGCGTGGGTTATTGCTATAATAATTATTAATTATTTACAATATTTATTAGATTAATGATAGTCACTGTTATGCTTATTGGGATTGGGGACATGTTCGTGAGCAACTCTGAAATGTTCCATTCATGTACATATGTCCTTTGAATTATTTCCTTTTAGTATTTAACAAATACATAAAAAAGGAGGGAAAATGTACTGCTGGTTAAGAGAAGTGAAGCTTTCTTCACATTCTATTTGCGTTGCCATAGCAACAGTAAACATTTGCTGCAGTTTCTAAGGACACTGTGAATCTGCGAAGTGCATTTAGCCTCACAGATAACAAATAATAAGAAAAAGTAGTGTTTAGTTATTAAAATGAAAAACAACCTAAGCAAGGTAAAATAAATACATAATAGGACTATTTGTAAATATTTTATGATTTATCCTCATAAGATTACATATTCCTGGAAACAGAACTGAAATGTTCCCAAACTATATGTGCGCTGCGTGATTAAAAAGTATTACTCAGTTTAACATGCTAATTCCACAAACTGTCTGCACTGTAAAAGTTACATTGTATATGTTACTTGACATTGACAGTCTCTAGAGCATATGAAAAGATACATATTACTTTTTGCAACATGTTATCTTTGCAGTTACTTACTCGGCAACTGATAGCTATTCATTTAAAATGCCAGTTTAAATATTAAATGTGCCCTTGAAATGCTATTGACATTTTGACAAAATATAATCTGAACTGTAAAATGAATGACTTGAAAGAAGTGAAGTAATGCATAGATTTCAAAGACAGTTCTTGACACTACAGCAAAAGGAAAAATATATATTCACAAGGAAGTATTGAAATGTTTTAGTCTTCCAGTTAAAATAGCTTACTGTCAACATTTTGCAATATCAGAAAGTTTGAAGAGCTGGGAAATTACTATTATTTGTCTTTATAATGATTATTAGACAGTTGTTAGACTCTGCTTTGTTTAATTAATTGTGACACATGTTTATGAGGAAAAGTGGACTCAGATGTTATTACAATAGTTATAAGATTAATGGTGGACACTGGGTTATGGGGCATGTTAGCGATTAACTCTGAAATATTTCATTTATATACATACTGTCAGTTGAATTATTTCCTATAATATTAACATAATATATAAAAGGAGGGAAAAATGTACTGTTGCTTGTGAGAAGTGAAGCTTTCTTTACATTCTATCAGACTCGTGAACTATTTCAGTTTTTTTTAACACTCATTGATTAGGAACTGCTATATTAGCATTGTCATGACAACAGAAAACAACTGCGGCAGTTTCTATGGACTTTGTGAATCTGCGAAGTGCATTTAGCCTCCCAGATAACAAATAACAAAAAAGGGTACTTACATATTATCGCACCCACATTCTAAACTGTGGCAGCCCATCAAGCTATCGTGTCCTTTGGGAAAGAACATCCACCTTTTTAGGATGTAATGTTTAAAACACAAAGTATATGGATATTGAACACATGAAGATATTTTAAAATGTTATGCTAGTCAGCATGCAAGTCGCACTGTATGATCTGTATTTTTCTGACAGTAACTCCTGCTGATATTAAACTGTGCTTTCAGTTAACTTTTTCTTCCACTTCTTATGTAAAGCTGTTTGATCACAGCAACGTTTTAATCACTATAACTCCTCGTGTTCTTCAGGGTTGTTTATAACAGAATAAAAAATTTGTGTTACATAAGAAAGAAAGATGATGGTAGACCCCCCCCCCCCCAAATGGTAATGCCATCAGGAGGTGGAAGTTTGATGAGCTACTTCAAGAATAGTTTCTGTTTCTGATGAACCACAGTATCTTTCTAACATGGTTACACATACCTTCAAACCTCCGAGTTCAACATATTTGCCCAAACACAAAACATAATAGTAGAGGACAGGGTAGATAAAAGAAAAAACAGGCACAGATTTTTAGACATTGCTGGTACAAACTTGGAAAGCTGCTGCAATAACAAGGTTTGTATTAGAATGCATTGTCTTGAATGACAGGAAGTCTACATTAAAAGGTATGTCATTACTTAGGCACTTCAATCCTCAACGATTGCCAGAAAACCAAATATTTTATTAGGGAAACCCAAAAAAAAAAAAAAAAAAAAAAAAAATTTGAGGATTCGATCCTCAACAACTGCCAGAAAACAAAACACTTTATTAGGAACAACCCAAAAATTATGAGGTAAACATCAGCACATTCTGTGAAATTACGGAAAAGTGAGATGTCGTTTAGAATGTAGTTGCGATAATACGTAAGTACCCAAAAAAGTAATATTGTTTAGCTATTAAATTGAATTACAATCAAAGGAAGGGTAAATTAGATAACTTAATAGAACAACTTTTAAATACTTTGTAAATTACTCACATTGGACTACAAATTCCTGGAAACTCAACTGAAATGTCCCCAAATTACTTGTGAACTTAAATGAAACTGCTTGATTAATAAGCATAACCTACTTTAACAACCTGAATCCATAAGCTATCTGCTCTATATATGCTGCATTATATATGTCACTTGCATATGACAGTCTCTAGAGCACACGAAAAAATACATATTATTTTTGCAACATGCTATATTTGCACTAACCATACATTCTAAACTAACTCAATTGGCAACTGACAAGTTATTTATTTGAAGCATCAGTCTAAATATTAATTGTGCCCTTGAAATATTGTCACCATTTTGACAAAACAAAACCTGAATTGAAAAAGGAATGATTTGAAAAAGTGAAGTATTGTACAGATTTCAAAGACAGCTATTGACACTACAATATAAGTATAAATGTATACATGTAAGGAAAAATTGAAATGCTTTACACTTTTAGTTAAAATAACTTATTGTTAACTTTTTGCTTTATCAGAAAATTTTAAAGAGCTAGGAAATTATTTCTAGTTTGCCTTTATGATGTTTACTAAAGTGATGTTAGTCACTGACTTGTTTAATGGATTGCAAGGCAGACTACTGAATGTTATTTCTGTTTACTTATGTTTGCTGAATTTCTTTTATTAGTACTGATTTAAAACAAGGGAAAGAAAGGGAAGGGAAATCTCTGTTTTTGGTCAAGGGAGGAGATGCTTAAGAGTATTCTAACTGCCCCGAGAACTCTCTCAGATGCTTTAAACACTATTTGATTAATACTTACCTAAGGTAAGTTTTGATTGCCATATGGGTACCTACACATTCATTCTAGACCTGATGTGATTACCCATTCTGGAAGCAGGAGGTACCCTATGCAGGGTGGGAATTTTCAGGGTAATCATAGTTCATTCTTAGACTCTGCTTTGTAAATCTATAAATATGTAAAATCACTGCACACTAGAATGTAGGGCACCTCTACTCAGAGTCAGGATACCACTGATAAGCTATGTCTTTTCATAAGTGTAAGTTGAAGTTGGTGAGCTGAAGAGTGGGAAAGTAAAGGAAGGCAGTACACCTACAGTAAATTCATATCTCATTGGTAATTACTCATTGTCTCCTACAGAGTCCTTTTCGTCAAATTATTTTAGTAATAATCTATTTGTTGTTGGCTTATTTAGTGTATGCACCTCTGTTGCATTTTAATTTATCCAAAATGACATATCTGACATGTTTGGGATCTCTTAAGGGTAACTAAATATTGGATATTTTCTAAGTCAACATAATAATTGTTTACACTACTAACATTCTATCCTGATATATAAAATACTATAGAATAATAATAGAATAATATCGAATTTCATATCTCTTTTAAGAAAATTCTCCATATAATAATTTAACATATGGAGCTCAGTTGATATTGTTGGTTAAAGGTATGAGTGATAATCCAATAGATCTATCTTTATCTATTGGATTAGGAATGACTTTCATTCCATGTTTAATTGGAAATTCATATTTACTTGTATTTGATACTTTCGAATTAATGTTTTATATAAGTACTTTTTTAAAGCCTGACCAGAACTTTAGCCTACTTGTATTTAAAGAAGAAAGAACATTAAATTACACTCCCAAGTTTACACACATAAAAATAACATTCAGTGCTATCAGAGAATATGGCATAACTACTATAATCAAAATTAAAAAAAAGAAAGAAACAAAATGTTTCTTCCAACAATAACTTGAAATGGATTTAACATTCTTATCATTAAATACTAATGGCTTAAATAATGCAAATAAAAGATAAAACTTACTAAAATATTTAAATCTAAATAAGGCACAAGTAGTATTTCTCCAGGAAATGCATTTTAAGACTAATGATAGCTTTATTTGGAACCCTAAGGACTATACAATCTTAGCTTAATTCTCCTATAGAACAAAGACAAAAGGAGTATCAATTCTCTGGAAGAAAAACATAATCACTCCAAAAGTTATTTATAAATATGAAGACAAAGAAGGTCTACTAGTGTTTGTTATAATTAAATTTAATAACAGAATATGGACCTTAGCTAATCTATATTGGTTCCCAGGAATTGCTGCAGAAATGGTTAAAAAACACCTAGATTTTATTTCCAACAATTATAACGGAAATCTTATACTGGGAGGAGACTTTAACTGTACCTTAGAAGCTTCTGAAACCAACAAGAGGTCTTTTTGCATAGCAACTATTTCAAAATCCTTAAAAAGATGGATTGATTCATTTCATTTAATAGACACTTTTAAAGTAAAAGATGATAAATCCTTACTATTTTCCCATAAAGACCATAGATTCAGAACACAAACCAGAAAAGACAAATTATTCGTAGTTTAATATTTACAAACAAAAATCCTTAACTTCTCAATAGTTCCATTCCCCTTCTCAGATCATGACTCTCTGATAAGGAAGCTCCTAATAGAGTTTAAACATTTAATCCTCTCAACTAGAATTCCATCATATATCATGAAAATTAAAGAATTCAGACCCTGGATGTTGCAGACTCTTGACAGCAAAATCTAAAAAAAAAATCAGAATTGTCCAGAAGTCAAAAAGGAAACAGTGGAATTAAATAAAAAATATAATGAAATTCTAACACATAAAACTTGTCTAGCCTTGGAAAAATTAAAAATACCTCATTAGCCACCTCCCCCAGATATCTACATAACTTATCTACAAGAATTAAAATAAAATCTAAAGCAAATAACATTAGTAGTATATATCATGAAAAGAAAGGGGGGAAAGTGTCAGATATAGAATACATCCTTGAAGCATTTTGGTTTCATTATATGGAACACTTTAAAAAAGAAGATTTAGATACCAACCAAATAAACTTAGATACAAACCTTGTCAATATAAAAAAAAATCAGAAAACTTAAAACTAGACTCACAAAAACCTATATCCTACAAAGAAATTGTTGACAAGATAAAAGAAAGTAAATCTAACAAACCTCCAGGGATAGATGGTATAATTACAGAAATTTACAAACTCTTCCCTTCAACAGTAATCTCCCTTTTTCATAAAACTTTGCTAGAAGTCCAGTCAGATGCAAAAATACCACCTTCATGGAAATATTCTCTCATAACACCAATTCTAAAAGATAATAAACCATCAGACATTTGCACCTCATACAGACCTATATCATTACCGAATAATGATTACAAAATATTCATGTCAATCCCAGATAACAGAATGAAAATCCCACTTTCAAAGACAATTAATAATGATCAAACTGGATTTTTATATAACAGGCACACACATGATAATATTAAAAGGATACTTACTCTTATAGATTATGTGAATAAAGAAGATAGAGAAACACTTGTAATTGAATTAGACATAGAAAAAGCCTTTGATTCCCTCAATTGGGAATATCTATTTAAAACTTTATCACTATTTCAATTTCCTCCTCCCTTCATTTTATTACTAATATATATATATATATATATATATATATATATATATATATATATATATATATATATATATTAATAGCTTATCCTACATTAAATTAGGTAATTTCAACTCAGAATCTATCCATATAATGATAGGTACTAAACAAGGCTGCCCTTTTGGCTATAGACATACTTGCAGAAATAATATGAAATAATCCAAGAATAAAAGGAATAAAGTCTATGACCAGTGCATATCTAAAATAATGCTTTTTGCTGATGATATTTTATTAACCCTATCAAACTCCAGAGAGTGATTAGAAGAGGTAGAAAAGCAATGGAGAAATTTTATAAGATTTCAGGACTACACTTTAATAGATCAAAATCAAAATTTCTATTTTTAAATAAGAAAAAAGAACTACAAGTTACAGATAACTCCATCACAGGAAAACAGGAACTTATGCTAACTTATTTAGGTATAGTGTTATGTAAAAATATAAATGAAACAATATTAATAAATTATAAAAACATTATTGAAACAATAAAAATATATATAGAAAAGTGGAACAAAATTATATTAACTTTTGAAGACAGATTGCAATTGATAAAAATGGTCTTATTGCCAAAAATACTATATGTAGCATTAGCAATACAGTTAATTCCTGAAAGATACATTCTTAAAGAAATAAACTCATGTTTGATAACATTTTTATGGTATCCCAAAAATAATAGAGTAGCTCTAACTCATCACATTTGACCCTGGAAACAGGGAGGATTGAACTTCCCAGAAATAGAAACATATATAATAGCATCTGTGCTTAAAACTACAATACACTGGATAAACCCCAATTATTTTGCCAACTGGAAAGAATTAACAACAGCTATATTAACAAATGAATTTAGTCTGTTAAAAAAACAAAAAATTAATAGTAGACAAATCAAACAAACCCTGGTACATAATATGCATAATTATACAATATAATATAACAAAACCTTCTAAAACAACACTGATTAATCATTACATCAATTCCTGTAGGAAACATATCAATGCAAACCTAGATCTAAAATTTTGGTTTGACCTTTTAATCCCATTTACCATCACTAAGAACTTTCCACACAAAATATATGGGGAAACAATAACCCCCTTGGGAACAAAATGGATTCTTATGCTGATTTCAATGTGTAAATACATTGAATGTTTTAGGTATACATATGATAAAAACTTCTTACAATATTCCAACACAGGACTGGTTAACCTTACAAAGCATTCTAATGTACACTCAAGATTTATGCAGATTAATTAATAATTCCTCATTTAAAGATATTCTAAATCTAATACGTTTTCTGTATGAATTTATATATAATAGTTGTGAAAAGAAAAATTCCATTTCAAATCTATATAAAGAGTTAATAAAATATAAAATAATTCCCAAACCATCATGCTGGCAAAAGGTCAGTCATTGGCAGTTAACAGAAGAAATTAAAGCTAACATCTTACTAACAGTTAATTATACCTCTAACACACAGTACTGGAAAATATTTAACTGGAAATACTTACATAAAGCATTTTTAATACCAGATAGAATTAAAAAGATCAGTACTACTACAAATGTTTTTTATGGAGGTGTGAAAAGTCAAATAAAGTAGACTGGATCCATATTTTTTATGAATATAATAAAATTAAATCATATTAGAATGGAATCAATCATTTTTTATAAGCTTTATTTAATGAATCCTTTACCTTAACTAAAGCATTGATTATACTAAATGAAGGACCCTACCTGAATAAGACAAATATGTACTTTGGACAATACTTGCTATATTTAGGAAATGCGTAACCAGAAGGTGGAATTCAAAAACACCCCCTATCTTGGAAGAATTCTACACTTTACTGAAGACAACTGCATTGATGGAAATAAAAATCAAAGAACTATGAAACTATCCCAGGCCATTGGTAAATAATCCTTTGAAGAAAGTTATATCTTTGTTGGACACTCTGCAATAATCAATATTGTATCTCTGATAATTGATCTGTTAATTCTATATTTAATAGCATATAGTGTATATAATTAAAAGTCAGGCTATTGTAAATATTGTATATAGTTATTTAAAATAACATTTAAAAATATTATGTAAATGTTATTTTAATTGAAAATTATCTTTTTTGAGGGAAAGAATACGGGTGTTCATTGCAATCTGCTACACCCCATTAAAGAAATGAGACTCTAGATTTGGGCAAATTATGGCTGACGTACACAAGATTAATTCCACTTTGGTGGATTATAGTACTCATTTATATAAATGTTTGGAAGATATGGAAACAACATTTTTTGCATAATCAGATCATTTATTTGAGTCAAAGGGGGGATTTAAGGACATTTCATGCAGGATGTCTTCCTTGGAAAAAAGACTGAACTTTTTGGAACAAAAATTATTAGACATGGAAGACAGAAGAAGATAAAACATGCTGTTTAGTGTCATCCCTGTGGGTGCTAAATATGTGGAATACACTACAAAAAAGCTGGACTCAAATATAACAAAATACTTTTTGTAGAAAGAGTTCATGGAGTAGTGTTTCCTCATTATCCAAGAGCAAGGTCCTTTCCTTGGTATTTCCATTCTTAAGTCCTAAAAGAGAAGGTTCTTTCTAAAATGTGGTCCCCAGGGAAAATGGTCAAAATCGGACACTCTGTAGAGTTCTATGAAACCATGATTATTCATTAAAAACTAGAATGACAATGGCTACTTTTAAAAGCAAGCAAACATTAAACTATGCAGGCGTGGAAACATTGGATTCCACTTCTATATCATGTATAACTAAAGTTGAATCTGCCAGACGATCAGTGACATTTTATACATCAAATGAGGGAAAGGCAAAATCAAACAGCTACTGCAAAATTGTCCTGAAGACACAGTGCATGCAGGAAACCTACCTAAAGAGGAATCATCTGCATATGATTAATAGTCAGCTGAATTTAATTTGCAACTGGAACTTTTTCCTGGTTTTTGAAAAAGAATGATGGAGCAATGGCAAGCTACATTTGTCGTGAGCAAAAGGAAATATAACAGCTGACTGAACAATCAAGAAGTCTCATGTAACTACTCTTGCTTCTTGATTCCTTTCTCTAGCTATCACTTGTATGTCAAGAGGCTGCAGTGTTGAATAGGAAAATAACTTTATTACAAAAGTATTGGACTTTATCTGATTGCATTGTATGGACTTGAACATTTATGGGTACAGTATTAGATTTGTTTAATTTGCAATGTGTAATTTTGAGGGCAATAGTTAGTTCATGTAGCTGAATTTGTTCTATTATATTCCTCTTTGAATGATGGAGAGGCAGTAAGCTGTGGTTGCTGTGGATCAGGTAAAGGTGAATAGTGGACTGAATTAGAATAACTCTCATGTTGATACTTCTTTCTCTTGGTAATTAGGCTACAGCCATTTCATTTAAGTTATAAAACTGTAATGTTGATTAAGAAACTAACTTTTCATGACTTTGGATGCTGGCTGGGTGCTTTGCATGGACAGATTTTTACAGATACTGCACTGACCTTGTTTATCAAACATGTTTAACCTTGTGGGTAATGGGTAATGGGTGCACTTGAGTTTGTGTTCAGTTTTGGTAATGAACCAAAGAAATGAAGTGCAGAGTGACAGGCTATAATGGAGAATCACAAACACAGCCTTTTATTAATGAATACAAATATTAAATTAATTGCTTTCTTCCCTCATGGAGGACTTCATCAGAATCAAGAACCTTAGTTACATCACTTACTTTTATAACAGTGCATCAAAGAAACACCAACAATTTTAAAAAGACAAAGCTCTCCAAATACCTTACCAATTGTCAACAAGTTTATTACAAGAGTAAGTATGGAATCAGAACTAACCATGAAGCTTAAGAATAAATATCTGCTCTTGGCAGTGACTGTCTGGGAGAGACACAGGATATCAGCATAGCTATAGGACACCTCCAAGCAATTAAAGGAGCCACAGAGCAGACAGAAAGGATCTCTCTCTCTCTCTCTCTCTGCATCTGTATATTTTGTGAGGAGAATAATGTAATAGAACTTACACACTGCAGGAATTAAAAGACAAGGGCTATCAGGAGATGCTGGAAGCACTTCCCATTTATTCAGTGTCCTATAGACTCCTTAGGGGATCTGTGCCTTCCCTTTCAGACCATTAGAGATCCAATAGTACAACACCTGTTATATCTCCACAAATCAAGCTGTCTAACTAACATTAGAACCAGGGATCTAAACCTGCTTCAGTAAATAAACAAAACACAATGTAGAGACATATTTGTTGTGCAAGACTTACCCTTTTCTGGAACAAACGTCTATTCCAAACTAAGCAATGTGACACATTTTCTTCCTTCAAAAATAAGATAGTCAACTGGGTGCATATCTTCTATAACTCTATGACTAGACAAGTTAAGGTGCTGGACTTTAATGCAGTGCATTTGTGAATCAGGCATTTGGGCTTATTATAAGGCTGAAAATGTACTCACAGCTGAAATGACATATTTTTAACTGTATATCTTAATAGTTTCTCGCTGTGCTTAAGCTTCAACAGTTCATAACTGGATGCGTTACTGATCTGCTCTATATTTGAAAGCGGAGTTTTGTTAAAGTTTAATGACTTAGAATAGGGCAGGAAGATGGTTCAGCTAAGGACACTTAATGCCTTGGAGAGTTCATACTTTCTTCTCCACAATGCTGGTTTTACAGTTGTAAAGAAATATCCCTACTATACCTCTTAGCCTCTTACTGTAAGAAATCTGGATAAAGCCTAAATTAATGTGGTGACAACAGCCCAAAAATTGGGACAGATTTTAAATATTGCTCTTATAATCTTAGAAAGTTACTAGAATAACATGATTTATGTTAGAATAATATTTTCATGAACTTTAATCATACTTTAACTTAGGAATGGGGTCCATTCCCATTATGGTATTAGAAACCCAAAAGACTTGGAGAAATAAAAAACGACAGAAGACCTACAGTTAAATATCAATTCACGAGGGCCTGACAGGTCATAGTTCATACTATTTAGAAGGCATCCTGGTATATTGTCTGGACCCATTAATGCAGTGTTCTTGGTCTTAGACAGGTGTTAAGGATCTGTTCCCTAAAGAATGCAGAGGAAGTTATATTTGATGGTATTTCCTGAGGGAAGGTTGAGGTGGAGAGAGGGATAAAGTTGGAGCAGAATTTGTCGGCCAGTAGGTTTGCTATATTTTCTGGCTCAGTATATGGGACTCTATTAACAATGAGCTCTGCAGATAATTGTGTATTGCCTTTGAAGTTGCGGACATAGCTGAAGAATGCCTTGTGGTTGCCCTTGGCTTAGGAGGCCAAATTTATCTCAGATTTGGCTTTGATAGACTTTATTTGTCCTATGAGTTGTTTGTTTAGTTTGATGAGAGTGCTTTTATCCTGCTGGGTGCTGCACCTCATAATTTTTGCCATGATTTTCTTCTTTCTGTTATACAACCTATTGATGTTCTGATTCCACCAGGGTGGCTTGTTTTTGAATTAGTTCTGTACTTCTTCCTGGTTGGTACAGCTGCCTCTATGTAGTTATTAACATGTTTGTATAGGGTTTTTGTGAAGAGTTCCACATCAGCAGTGTTCTCTGGATTTATGGGGGTTTGAAATTTTGCCAGTTTATGACTTATTAGTAGGAAGTTAGACTTAGAATAGTTCCTGAATATTCCAGAGTTAGCTGGGGTTCCAGGTTTTACTTTTACTTCAAAGAAGACCATTTTGTGGTTTGACATTACCAGAGAAGACATTACACTAGGGGTTGTGCAATGCTCTCCCATATTAGTGAGAACCAGATCCAGTATGGCTGCAACCCTTGTCAGTGTACTGACAATCTGGTCCAGGGAGTTTGTGTTTACAAAATCCAGGAATCTCTGTGCCTGTACATTTGGTGTTGCATGTGATTCCCAGTCAATAGTGGAGTAATTAAAGTTGTCCATGAATATGATATTGGGTTGGGTAATGAGGGTTTCTAATAAGTTTAAATGCATGGTATGGGGTTCCTGGATGATAGAGAGGGACCTATAGCTTTCAAGGAAGTAGTACTGGATTTTGCCTGTGGTGATTTGAACTTGGAGAAGCTCAAGCGCATTGTCCTGTTTGAGCAGCCTTGAGATATATTTAGTTTTGATCTATCATGAGACATCTCCACCTTTATTCCCTGTCTGTGTAGTAGCTGGTCTTAAAGTGTGGAAGGCATTATAACCTGGGACTGTTGGTGGGCTGTCCATAGCTTTAAACCATGTCTCAGTGACTACACATACGTCAGTATTTTCTAGGGTGAGGAAAGCTGCTAGGGAGTGGAGTTTTTTGTTAAGACTCCGAGTACTGAGCAGTAACACTTTTAGATTTTCTTGGTTTTGATTTGCTATGTTGGAACTACTTTCAGTTTGGCGTTACCTAAAAAAGGCACTATAGGGGAGGACGATGTTTTAGCTAATATTAGAAACCCTAGAGGGAACAGGTGCAGACCACTGCTGGCAAAGTACTGTGGTTTGTTGACCATCTCCTTCCATGCTGACAAATATTGCACCCCCTTAGAAGGACACCAGAAACTAAGACAATTATTAAAGTCAGTCAACTTTTGTTCGTATTGTGGCATCATCCTTGTTGAAGGTAAAATGCTGCTCAGTGCCAGGCTCATCCTAGCCTGGGACACATATTCTGAGAGCTGCATGATGTCTGTCTTCATATAGTTTAGGGAGGTACATCTCAGGTCATTTACACCTGTATGGCCTGTGACTGAGTCATACTGGTACTTGTGGTCCAATGATCTGAGTGTGTGCATAATGTGGTGGATCCTGGCCCCTGATAAGCAACTAACCATCACTTTCTCTTTACTCAGCCTGTTGAGAGTGACATCAGTGTTTTTCATAATGGAGTCTCCAATGACCAACAATTTGGATTGTGTTGTGGTTTGCCTCATGGGCTTAGAAGTAGAGGCTCCATGAGATGCATCTGTACGTGTTGATGTGGGTGTTGTTTTGAATGAGTGCAGTTATGGCTGAGGGTATTTTTTATGTGTACTTCATCTAGGAAGTCTTTGGGGTTTAGGAATGTTACATTTAAGTGCCTCAGCGTATGTAGGTTTATATGTCTGCTTTGATTGTGTGTGATGGGTGCATCATGTGTACTACTGACAACCTTATTGACATTAGGAGTGCTTTTATGTGAGAGCTTTGCCTCCAGTGACATTGTGTAAACACATCTCTCACATACCATTTCAGTTTGTTTGAGAATGAACTGGTTTTCAGTAAACATAAGACAATTTCTACATTGCCTCAGAATGCACATATCCACCAAGCTGGTAATGGAGATAGCAGGAAATTTCATATCCATGGCAACAGATCCTTTTTTCTTGATTAGACATTTGGAGTGAGAATATAAAGTAATGTCAGGAGTATCTGGTATGCAACTCTGGTGGCAGTGCTTGTCACTGCAAACTAGTTGTCCTGTGTGCAACTAGGTATTGGGAAGTATCAATGGTGCTTTTACAAGAAAAATGTTGACTCAAGGTGTCTTCATCTATATAGGGCACTGCCAAAAAGTTGAGGAGGAAACTAATAACTAATAAGTAGAACCTGATGATTTATAGATGAAGTATTTAGGCAGATATTCTGAAGTTAGAAGCAAATCAAGCAGTGTTTACTGAAAAGAACAAATTAGATTGTCAAGAATGAAGAAAAAGAGGGGAGGCGTCTGAATGGATACTGCCTGGATATTACTAGTGCTGGTCTCATCATAGCTTCATGCTGCTGGGATACAATGTTCCTTTACTCCATCCATCCATCCATCCATCCATCCATCCATCCATCCATCCATCCATCCATTCACTCTGGCATCCAGCCAGCTGGCCATTCCAGCAACCATCCATCCATCCATCCATCCATCCATCCATCCATCCATCCATCCATCCATCCATCCATCCATCCATCCATCCAGACACTCCAGCATCCAGCCAGTTGGCCACTCCAGCAGCCAGCCAGCTGGCCACTCCAGTCAGTCAGACAGACACTCCAGCCAGCCAACTAGCCATTCCAGCCAGCCAGCTAGCCATCCAGCCAAGACCTCAAAGTGTTCAGTGTACAATGACTTTTAAAATTAAAAATTTCTGCCTCAGACATGAAATTATTGAAAGGAAGTCAAGTCAGCCGTAATGATAACTGGGCTACTTTAAAGGTCAATTCTGGGTCTTTCTGTCAGTGAGATCATTCAGAAAGCCTTAGGTTTGGATACCTCCACCCATCCTACCCTCATTGAAGGTGGAGATGATTGTCACTGTTGCTGAAAAAGTAAACGAGTTAGAGACCCGTCTCTGTCTTCTTTTTGGCTTAACATGTCAAGAACGTGGTGCCATTGTAACAGGAGGACAACTTAGTACTCCTTTGTCCCCTCAATCTGTTCAGTCAGGATGTTTAGTTAAGCTAGTTGTGCGACACCAAAAGAAATGCCAGAGCTTAGACTTTTCTGAAAAGTTTCCAGCATCATTTATGTTCTTTTAATTGTTAATCCAACATTTGACTGTTGTTAAATGCTTTTTGCAGCTTTAGGAAAAAGACTTGGTGATCTTTAGCTCCTGTTATTCAGAAGTCCTTTAAAGTTTGGCAGTCATACTTAACATTATATTCACTACAGTGCACCTAGGAAAGAAGCATGGTGGAGAGTGTAAGACCAGGGGTATATGTAGAATGGAAGCCCTACCCTGGGGAGGTAATCAAAATTAGCAGGAAAATGATAAAGATGTAACTGCCATACAGGGGAGTTAACAGCGTCTGTTGAAATAGGAGTGTTGGAAAGTATGTTTTTATCTAAATTCATCAAAGCAAGAAGAATGGCATTTGTGTGTGTCTGTGTGTGTGTGTGTGTGTGTGTGTGTGTGTATGTGTGTGTGTGTGTGTGTGTGTGTGTGTGTGTGTGTGTGAGTGTGTGTGTGTGTGTGTGTGTGTGTGTGTGTGTGTGTGTGTGTGTGTGTGTGTGTGTGTGTGTGTGTGTGTGTGTGTGTGTGTGATGTTTTCCTATGCAAAAACCCAGATATTTGACTTTTCTGAAAGGAAGGCTTAACTTGGTAACAAAGGATGTGGATTGCCCCCACACATTGTACACTAGTTTGGACAAGTATTTATTTGTTATATTTTTTATTTTTAATTTTGTGCATCTAGGGTAGAGTGCTTTTTTTAAAGCTAAAAAGGAGACAATTCCTTACAGAATGTAGGATGAAAGTCCATTTTTTTAGAGTAAGCAGATGATGTATTTGAAATGTAGATAAAGACAGAGGTGTTATGTTCTTTGAATTATCTTTTTAAAACATGTATTTTTGGCAAATCATTTTTAGCTACATTAGGAAAACAGTATTGCTGGTTGGCGATATTGTAGTTGAGGGCCTCACCAATTCCTTTCGCGCAGAAGTGGGCGTGTCACAAATTGAGTGACAACCCGGTCTGCATATTACTTGGGGTTTTCGACAGACTGGCAATAAATTCTATATATTTTTGTTTTTTACATTTTAGGTCGATTCAAACTTGCCGCTATACACAATATGTGCATATCAAAGTTCAGTCATGCTGCAACATCCTGTAATACTTAAAGACTTAACCCCACAACTGAGTGAAAGAAAGAAGAAGCGGTTACACTTCTGTTACGATTGCGTGCTGTACTGACAGCACACAACCATTCAAAGTGTCAGTATGAGATTTTGGTGACTGTTTGACTATTAAAAGCACTGTGACAATGGAAACACTTTAGTTTAAATAAGAAGCTATTACTTTGTACCAAATCCATAATTTAGCAGTTGGCAGTCCTCTTAAGAAACTGAAATACCCCAAGGTCGAGAAAGTGTTTTTTTTTTTTGTTTAAATGTCGATTCACACCATACCGGTAATTTACTTTCAGTTTACTGTTATATTTACTATCCTATTACAACGTCAAGTGCACTTTTGTTTTTCCTTCGGTTGTACATTGGGAGGGAATGCATATTCATGAATGACATATCACGGGGGTGGGTTTTGGGCGTGGCTTGCTATTGCGCATCTGGTGAGGCCCTCAACTACAGTATCGCCTGCTGGTTTATGCATACTGTCTTAAACAGGTATTTTTTATAATGTGCACAAATTTAAGACATAATTTATGCCTTATATCAAATGTATGAATTTCCAGGTGGTGCACTCAAGAATAGAGCTACTTGAAAAGCAGAAGGGAATCACTTAAAAAAAAAAATGAAAAAAGCCAATCCCTGACAGAGTTAGGGAAAAGCTCATTTGTTAGAGTATGGAAGGAATGGAAGGTTATACAGCAAGAGCATGACATAAGAATAAGAGCAAACAGAGGAAGTGTGATATGGATGTGCACAAAAACAGACGTTTGTGGGAAAAGTGACATGACTGATTTACTAAAAGTAGTTATCACTTAGGCTTGCCAACTATGAAGAATGTTTCCTGACAGGATGGCCAGATCTCTATCAATAAATATATTTGTGGTGAGTACTTATTGAGTGTTTTGCATTATTCTAAGGACTAACTTGGTTCTATACTTTCCAAAATGATATACCTTTTTACCAATCACTTTTCCCTCCACACATGCCAGCATTATCTCCCATCCCACAGGTCTTCAGCCCATTTGTTACAGATTGTCAGTGACTGCCAATTAGAGGTGAGTGCTATGTAGAGGGAGTCATGATCCAGGCATTGGTGATTGTTTGTTTAGTTTGTGTTTACATCTTCCTTCAGTAGGCCCACAGGTCATAGTGCTTCACTTGTTCCAATAACCTGAGGGTCTGTCTTCACATATACACCCGGAACAGGGTCTCCCACATTTAAGGTAGAACCCCAATTTTTCCCAGGCTGGAGAATTACTTGGAAGTTTTTTCTCAAAAGCCATATTATACTGATACAGAGCTGAAGGTATAATTTATAGGAGGCCCTAAACCTGCCTCTGGTAGCTGATGTGTGCACTCATGCCAATTAGAGGGCTGCCTGTACCATTTCCTCTGACAACTTTGCACTTCTGCACTTACGATTTTAACAAGACTGTCTCGGACAGTTTGACAATTCTAGTCAATCACAGTGCTCGTAATGCACCTATTCACAATAACACAGTGGGCTAGACTACCTTCCTCACTATAGGAAGGGGCATGTAGTTTTGGCTACTTACTGCCATCCTCTCATGTTGTCATATAAGTTATATCCCTGGCTTTATCCTGTATAATGGATCCAACAAACTGTGTACTGTTTCATTTAGATTTCTTAGTGCAGTTAAGTTTTATTGTCAGAAAAGTATTTTTTTTAAATACCAACTTGGTAGGTGTGAAAATGTGACCATTAGCACACAGTATGACCAAAAGAATCCTTTTCATGTTGTATTTCAGTGCAAATATATAAAGCCTATAAGGTATGCGCTATCAATGTATAAAAGTAGAATAAAATATTTGTCTTTCTGTTGCACTTATTGCTGTCATACATGCGCTCTTTTTGGCTTTGGTTTAAATAATATTATTTTATAAACTAAAAATGAAAGTTGTAATGTATACATTGCAGGAAACATTGGACAAATACCATTTATTCTTCCTGCCATTATCTCTGTGTGATATCTTAGACACCCCATGTTTATCTAGTCTAATTGGTTTCAGCAAATACATTGATTACTGAAGCAATGGGAATCCTGTAAAATAACTTTTAGCACATAGAGAATGTTTATATATTTTTTATTTTATTGCATTAAGCACAATACTTGCTGCTTCGCCATGATAATTAGTGGCATTATAATTAACTTAGAAGAAAATCAATGCATATTTATTTACCAAAATGGGTTGGATAAGGGGTAGAGCAAAGGGTGAGTCATTTGTCTGGTATTTACCTGTTCCATAGGTGGTAATCTTGCAGTGAATGGGCTTGTAAATTACCATATAAACAGCTGTATCAAGTGCAGAATATGCAAGAACAAACCAAGAGAAAGCTTAAAGGATCATAGGATTATCAGAAATACAAGGCAGATAGGTCAAGTGTCATGTATACCTTGCAAATAACCATGCTCAGGCTCTACCATCCTTTACAAGGAGGATAAGGTCTGTAAGCCCTGGGTAAATTTAGGGGTACTAGACAACTGATCAAGCTTTATGTTTGAAAGATGACAGTGAGTCACATATTTGACATGTAGAGAGAGCCTGTTCCAGAGTAAGGAGATTATGTTGGATAATTAACTTATCCCTCCATCTAGCTGTATATATTAGTGTAGGTTGAGGTCTCTAATTCTAATTCTAGTTCTAGTTCTAGTTCTAGTTCTAGTTCTAGTATTGGCTACAATAATCAACTTATCAAGGAAAAGACGGTCACAGATAACTGGATCCCTAAGGGCCCTGTAAGTGAAGCACAAATCTCCCCTCAAGAGTTATGTGGCACAGAATATAAGGACAAGGACTCCAGTCTCTGATAGCTAAGATTTTTGAGGCCAGAAATCATTTTTATTTAAAACATCTGTGGATTTTTTAGCTTTTTGATGTGTTTTTCTAGATACATACCATATATTATATTATATTATATTATATTATATTATATTATATTATATTATATTATGTTATGTTATATTATATTATAGGTCTGACCAAGGCAGAATACACAGGAACAATGATTTCCTTGGTTTTAGAAGAGATACACTAGGCAATCAGATGGGAATTGAGAAGGACTTCCTAACTGAAGTTGCCCTACGATGGGGAAAGGGAGCTAGTAACACATATTCTTGGGTTTCTAATCATTATCTCTCATGATAATGGGTGTTTTCAATGCAGTAGGTTGCAGTATGTTTCTGTTGTGGTTTCTTGGAGGGTATGAAACTATTTTTACTTGGCATTAAGTTTTCAGCTCTTTCTCTGTGCACCAGATGGTGACTTGAGTTAATTCATCCTGAAGGGGTTATGTGTCTTCAGGGGATTTAACAATTATACCTATCTTGAGGCACCTGCAAACTTGGACAATCAGAGGTCAGCATTATTAATTTTACAGTCTGAAAAGGAAATGCCAAAAAGGTGGGGAACCCAACACAGAGCTTTGAGGGGCCTCACTGGATGCCTTGTCTTTGACAGAGAAAGTGTCATCCACTGGACAATATGGGTTTTGTGCCTGAGCCTGTTGGCTATCCATCACACCACATAGGGATCAATATTTAAGGTCACTAGCTGTTGATGATTCCATCATGTGGTATGGTGTCAAATGCTTTTGCCAGATCAAAATAGGCAGAATGGATGGTATGACCACTAGCATTTGCCTAAATAACCTTCTTAAAGAAGCTGACAAAATTTAGCAGGAAAAAGTTTCCCTTAATAAAGCTATAAATTACTGAGCATTGAGCCTAACTGGATTTTTGATGTTGCGGTTAATGTAGTTGGTGATAGCATGCTCCATGACTTTACAGATAAGACTTGTGAGGCTGATAGGTAGGTAGTTTCCAGGATCGGTGGTGGGTCCATACTTATAAAGGGGCATCACTACAGCAGACCACTTGGATTCAGGGACATAACCTGTAGCTAGGCTTAGGCTGAATAGCTTAAGGTGGGAATCAGTGAATGAGGGTTTGTCACTGTTTATTAGACAACCTGGTTTATTGTCAGGACCAGTGGAGTAAGTGTTCTTGGTCTTTGAGAGTATCTTAAGGACAAGATCTTTATTAATAGAAGGCAGGTGAAGTGATTTAGGCATGAACTGGGTTGAGCTGGTTCTTTCATTGGAGAACTTGGCAGCAAATTTGCTTGCCAGTATTTTTGCAATGGCCTCTGAGTTAGTGGGAAGCTCCATTGAGGAAAAGTTCAAGGCACTGTTGAGAATTATTTTTTAGGTTTTTAATATAACTGAAGAAGGACTTCTGGTTATCCTTTGCTTTGATCGCTAGCCCTAGTTCATGGGAAACTTTGTTAGCTTTCATAGCTGCCTTCAGCTTCTTTATGGGATTTGCAATATAATTATCATACTGATGGGTTTTATCCCTAATAGGCAGTTTAAGTAGTTTTCTCCTTTTGTTGTACACCTTATGTGTGTCAGAAGACCACCAAGGAGGATTGATCTTAAACCTACTAACATATTTGGTTCTGGAAGGAACTGCAGTTGGTTCCAGGCAGTGTATTATGTTTTGAGGGTAAAGATACCCAGCTTGTGGTGAGACTTAAATAAAGAGGGGATAACCAGGGGAGATAGCAGGCTGAAGCCAAGGTGATAAGAACCAGGTTGAGACCATTTTCACCCATGGTGGATTTGAAGACAAGTTGATTTAGAGATTTTTTTTGTTTACCCATTCCAGGAAGCTCTGTGCCTACCCTGTGTTGGAAATTTCAGTTCTTCAGTCTATGGAAGGATATTTAAAGTCACCAAGGAGTAATGAGCCATTGCTTATATGGATTTCCCATAAGAATGCCTAGAATTTGTCATGATTGCCTGGAGCCATAGAATATGGTTGATAACAAGCTATAAGCTGAATATTAAGCTTCACTGGGACAAGCTGAAATTAAATGAGATCAGTGGGTGGGGGTCTCCGGGTACCACTTAAGGAAAGACATTGTCTCTGATAAACATAAGGACTCTGCCACAGTTCCCCGTGGCTCTAGTGGCTTGGATGGCTCAAAAACCATCAAGGAGGGAATACTCTCTTTAGATTTGAACCACTTTTTGGTAGTAGCATATACATGGATGTGTTATGAATGCAGAAGTGCAACAAACTTAAGGTAGTTTATTGTTATGACTCTTGGTATTGAGAAGAGTCACCATGATATTGTCCAGGTTGGATTTGAGGTGTTTGTTATACTGGGATGTTTGCCTAAAACAAGGCACAATGGGGGCAGCAAAGACTTTGGTCAGTCAATGGGAACCATTGAATGAGGCTGTAG
>NC_056728.1:624862517-624867517 GCF_019279795.1 Protopterus annectens | reverse complement strand
TAAAACTTAGTAGTTATTGTTATCCTCCTAAAATTTATAGTCAGTGTGTGTTAAGAGTGAAGTTAAAGTTTCTTTAGAATTTGCATCAATCAGATTTATTCTCAGAGCTACATCTAAACCAAAACATTGAAGAGGTGTGTGAAGTGTAATAGAGTTTAAACACTAAGAGGTGCACTATAAAGACCGAGTCATTAGTTATCATCTACAAAAGTGGGAGTTCATTTAGTTCCTTTGAAAGGCTACTGTTTTAACTCAAAGTTGATTGGTTTGGTAAACTTTCTAGTATTTTATTGATTTTGTATAGTAATCTAGATTAAGATCAAAGCATACTGGCATCCTCATGTTCATTTTAAGGTTAGTAAAATAACCTTAAATTGTGTATGTTGGGAGTGACAGGAAATGTAAATTACTTTATTAGTTATATAAATTTAGCAAGTAGATAGCAGGTTATGAAGTCTGGTAATTTAAATCTACTCCTTTAGCAGTTGTATAAATTTAGCAATGAGACTGCTGGTTATGAGGCCTGTTATTTTGAATCTGTCCATTTTTTTTTTTTTGGAGTTGGGCTCTTCATAATTATTCTAGGCAGATACCAGCCTTTTTCCCCATAGAAAGGTATGTTTATACTTATAATTTACTAAGGACCACTTTTATAGCATGGAATATGTAATATATTAAATAAGATGTATGCAGAAACAGATTCATTTTATTCATGAAACATATAGCCAATGTATTACATTTCATCTTTGCCCGTCCCTAAAAGTTCATTTTGATCCTTTGGTACATCATTGTTATGTCCGATTCTTTGGTATTGCTTGTTTTTGGACTAAAGTTTGTTGCTAAACATTAAAGATCATGCATTTGATATTTTACTCCATAAATTTTCTATTGATTTTTTCAGAAATAGGTATTCAAAGTGAAGCAAGTATTGCTATGTGTGTGTGTGTGTGTGTGTGTGTGTGTGTGTGTGTGTGTGTGTGTGTGTGGTGTGTGTATATATGAATTCCCTTCAGAAGATCGAAGCTCAAAAGACTGAAAATTGAAATGTCTAAAATTCAAAATACCTAAAATGGGATTTGTCCATTCTCCAGTGTTGTGCGATGTTTTCGTTTGTATAAATAATTAGCAGGGGTTGTGGGGGGCTCTGCCCGCCCCCACACATGAGGGGTGAAGGGGGCTTGCCCTCTGCATTAAAATATTTTTTGATATTTTGAGTTTTAGATATTTTGATTTTCAGTTTGTTTAACTTTTGATCTTCTAACATAGACCCGTCTATATAAAATTGCCTAGGGAATTAAGGCTGCGAACTGCTAATGAGCTGATTTCTGCAGTTCATAGTTTTTGTACCTCAGCCTCTATTTGCATGGTTATTAACCTCCCTTCTCCACCTCTCACAATGTGGAATGCTTCCTAACAGCATACTAACAACTTCACCTAGGAAGGTCACAGCATGATTAAAATGGATTATTATGGTTAAAATGCATTATTTTATACTTGTAAGAAGTTCTTTTGATTAATTAATATGATTTAATATTATTTACCATGGATATCAGGTAAACAAATTCTTTATACTGAATGTGCGACAGACCCTTTCATTGTGGAACAATGAGGAATGTGGACTTTTTAAGACTTAAAATGAGGAACGTTCCTCATACTGAGGTACACTTGAGAAGTATGAATATTTGTGTGCTGCATGACTCTGAGTAGTGCAACCAAACTGTTCTCCTGCACTGAATCTGAGAAAGGTCTATGTGGGTCAGTGTTTTACCCGGGTTAACAAAAATAAATAAAAATTTAGACTCAGCTTACAATATGAAAGAGTACTGAAGATAAAGGACAATATTCTAACAAATGCTTAGGAAAAAATTTATGTGGGAGATATATATATATATATATATATATATATATATATATATATATATATATATATATATATATATCAGCTTCAAATTTTATTAGCAATACCAGTTGTAACAAAAGTTGTGTATTCTGTTATATAAGCATTTGACATAGCTATTAAATATGTACGTATGGGGACAGAAGCAGCCTAGAGTTTGACCAGCTGACTGTAGTAACACTACAGAAATGCTAATTCCTTGAAGAGAAATGTTTTCAAAATGGCTGTTGCCCAGTTCATGGGATTAATGTTTTTCACTGGAAGTATTGCTCTCCCCACTCCCTTACGGGGGTGCTACACCCTCTGTATGGAACTTACAATCTTTTGTGATTTATATTCATTTGCCTTACTACTGTCACTCACACACACACACAAACACACACACACACACACACACACACACACACACACACACACACACACACACACACACACACACACACACACACACACACACACACACTCACACACACACACACATTATTTTATATCCATTATGTGTATATATATATATATATATATATATATATATATATATATATATATATATATATATATGTTCATAGGTTCATTGGTAGGTACCAGGCTATCGACCCAAGGGCCTAAGTAAGCCTAGCCAACAAGATTCCCTGGCTTACGTCACCCAAGAAAGTTATTTACCTGTGTCCGTGTCGAGCAGAGTCACAGAAGTAATCCCTGGGGTGTATTTCCTATTTCCCATCTACTCATCAAGATTTCTCTTGAAGAGTGCTAATGAGGAACTTTGCTTGACATAGATGGGTAGTTTGTTCCAGAGTATGGGAAGTCTCTGGGACAAGAATCTATCCCTCCAGCATGTCCTGTTTATTGTGGTGACAAGGTTTAGGTCCCTAGAGAGTGTAGCTTGGAGGGATTGGGATTTCTTTAGGTGTAGCATGTCCAACAGCTCTGGGTTTGACATAGCTTTATATGTTAGGCAGAGATCACCTCAGAATAGGTGGTATGCTACGGAGTAAAGCTAGAGTTTTTTGAGATGGTCAGTGTAGGGCATCTGTTTGAGGCCAGTAATCCTCTTTGTGAGGTACTTCTGTGGGCTTTCCAGTTGCTGCCGGTGCCTTGTGAGGTACATTACAAAAGGGCGTTGTACTCTACAATGGGTCTAATGAGTGTTGAGTAGAGGGGAACAATGACCTCTTTTTTCCTGGATGAGAACCCTTTTGTGATGAGGTGTGCCATGTAGAAGGATTTCCTGACTATTGTGGTGATGTGATTATCAAAGGAGAGACTACTGTCTACCTGGGTCCCAAGACCTCTTATCACACATTCGGCATTAAGTAGACTGCCACCTATGTGGTAGTTCATGGGTACAGAGTTTTTACCAAAGGTAATAACAATGCACTGTTTGGCACTGAGCTTGAGGCCATTGCTCTTACACCAGGCATCTGTCTCAGTGAGGCCCTTCTGTAGGATGTCCACATCATTTGAGGACTCGACTATGGCTCCTAGTTTGCAGTCATCTGCAAAACTTCATTAGCCAGAGGGCTGCTGTGTTAGCCTGTACTTCAGAGAAGTAGATACAAAACAGGATAGGTCCCAGGAATGAATCCTGTGGTACTTCACTTGTCACTGGTTTGAAGTCAGATTTGAAGTCTGCAACTTTTACATTGTGGGTTCTGACAGTGAGCCAGTTGGCAACCCATCTTGTGATGTAGGGATTTATACCTAGTTTAGTGAGTTTAGCTATAATTCCCGAATGGGGGATGGTGTCAAAAGCCTTGGCGAGGTCAAGATAGGCTGTGTGAACCACCTTACCCTCGTCTACGGCTTTGGTGACTGCCACAAAGAAGTCGATCAGGTTCAGGAGGCATAATCTGCCTTTCACAAACCCGAACTGGGTGGGGTCCAGAGTTTGGAGGTTACCAGTGTCTTTGTTTATGAGTTCCATGATGATACGTTCCATGGTCTTACAGACCAGGCTTGTCAGGCTAATAGGGGGATAGCTCCCAGGATTGGTGGTGACTCCCCCTTTGTGGAGTGGGATAACTGTTGCTGTCTGCCATTCAGTGGGCACAAAGCCTGAAGTGAGGCTATGATTGAACATGGTACTTAGGTGGGGAGCCAGTTCGTTCTGAAGTTCGTGTAAAACGCAGCCTGGGATGTTGTCCGGTCCCATGGATGCTGTGTTTTTGGCTTTAGAGAGTGCAGCTTTTACCTGCATAGCTGTGATTACAGGGACTCTGCATTCCTCCTGTATAGATATGGGCCATTTAGGGGATGAGAGGGGGGTAAAGTTAACACTGAACCTATCTGCCAAGATGTTGGCTATATCAGTTGGTTGTGTAATTTTCATGCCGTTGTGCTGTAACTCAGGGCAGATCTGGGTGTTGCCATTGAGATTCTTGACATAGCTATAGAATGCTTTGTGGTTGTCCGTAGAATCAGTGGCAATTTTGTCTTCGTAGCTAGCTTTGGAGGATCTTATAAGGGATCTCAGCTTCTTACTGAGGCTGACCAGGGAGCTCCTCCACTCATGGGATTTTACTCTCTTTTGCAACAGTTTCTTCCTTCTGTTGTAGAGTTTGTTTATGGCAGGGGACCACCAGATTGGCTTCCTTTTTTTGGAGGATAGCATCTTGGGCCTGTTTGGGATAGCACAATCCATGCACTCGTATAAGTGCTTATACAGTGCATTTGTGTAGGATTCAGCAGTCATAACTGTATTGTCCATCTGCATGGGTGTCATGAAGTTTGCCACTTCTGTCTTAAGAAGTATGAAGTTGGCTTTTGGGATGTGGATATCTAGGGTGATTAGCTTATGGTCGGATCTGACCAACGAGGAGTTGACTTCAGGTGTGTAACACCAGTCACTCATATTGGTAATGACTAGGATACTGTTGCCCCTGGTGGAGGTGTGGATAAGTTGATCCAGGGCACTGGAATTTATGAATTATAGAAAGCCTTGAGTGAAGGAGTTGGTACATGAGTAGTTTTCCCAGTTAATGGTGTGGTAGTTGAAATTGCCCATTATTAGGGTGTTTGAGTGAACCCTAATATTTTCCAGTATATCAAGAAAAGATGAGTGGGAATCCTGGGGCATGGTGGGGGATCTGTAGCAAGCTACAAT